>NC_053154.1:24733498-24898498 GCF_016835505.1 Polypterus senegalus
GCAGACCCCCGTGACTCTGTGGTCGGATTCAATGGGTTGGAAAATGGATGGATATTCCAGCGCTTACTTTATATATTCCGAAATATTCCAACGCCGTCTTTATATACTCAGGTTTTGACTTTATACTTTTGGGAATGACTTTATATATTCAAGTTTTGACTTTATATATTCAAGTTTTGACTTTATATATTCAAGTTTTGACTTTATATATACAAGTTTTGACTTTATATAGTTAAATTTAGTCATCATTGCATAACTTTTTCTTTACCATAGAAATTTAAAGACTAAATTCAACTTCCATTCCTAACAAAGATATTTGTGGCGACTAAATAGAACCTACTTGTATCCAAATTCGAGCTATTGAGCTGTCGCCTGCCTGCCTGAATAAGTCACCCTCGCTGCGCTCTTACTTTTTTACCGTTCATTTAATCATGGATAGTGGCGGAAAAATTATAAAATGGAAGGAGGATTACACTGAGTATGGCTTTACCAAAACAATTACTGATGGCGAATCGATTATTCATAAAGCTTCAATTGGTTTTCTGTGTTAACCTCATATTTTTTCATACTTCTTCTCAAACCAAGGGGGTGCGAGGGTAAAATGAATCAGGAAGCGCTGATCAATGTAATCGGTGTACCAGGAAATCATGCATTGACAGAAGTTCCCCTTTGCTTGGAATGCAAAGTGTGATTAAATGCATTATTTTTTAACACGTTATAGAGCACATGCATTGAAACTTCTCAGCTGTGCTTGTGCTATGAAAAGGAAACATTTTAAAAATAACGTAACACGATTGTCAATGTAACCTTTTGTAAGTAGTGCCTGGAGGATTCAGTGTGGAGAAACTCTAGAGACAGTGTGTGTATTAACTTGTGGATTTTTCTGTGAGTATTTGGTGGCAGTGTCACAAGGTCGCTTCCGTAACACTGCGTTAGCTGCGGAGCTCAGCTCAGAGCGAAATGAGGTGAATGGGAGAGGAGATGATAACGTGACTCCCCCACCCGCCTTAACTGTCAATCCCCCACAAACACAGTCTCTCAGAATTTGCATAAGCACAGCCCTTCACCTGCAATTTTAACTTAGTTACAAAGTGTTCAAAACTCGTTTATATCCTGCGTCTTCTCATTAAACTTGTATCCCGCATTACCGTGGGCATGACAAACGCCAGCGGCAGCCTGTCTATGAACTTAATTTAAACTTTAGGTTTACACCGTGCTTTGTTTCCGAAGTAGCAGCACTCATGAATATGGTAGTATATGTCACTCGCTCGCTTCTTATTGTTTCGCTGCCTTCTCAATTATATAATGCATGTTTTCTTCAGCGTTTTTGGAGCTCTTCCTGGTTTTCTACGTACTGTGTTGACAGTCGGTTCACGTGATTACGTGGGAGGCGTGATGATGTCGCACGAAACTCCGCCCCCCCCCACGGCTTTCGAGCTCAACTCCATTACAGTATATGGAGAAAAATAGCTTCCAGTTATGTCCATTACGCGTAGAATTTCGAAATGAAACCTGCCCAACTTTTGTAAGGAAGCTGTAAGGAACGAGCCTGCCAAATTTCAGCCTTCTACCTACACGGGAACTTGGAGAATTAGTGATGAGTCAGTGAGTGAGTGAGTGAGTCAGTCAGTCAGTCAGTGAGGGCTTTGCCTTTTATTAGTATAGATTCCACAAGATGTTGAAAACATTTGTTTGAGATTATGGTCTACTCTGACACAATAGCATCACAGATTTGTCAGGTACATATTCATGTTGCCAATTTCCCATTTTACCACATCCCAAAGATGTTCTATTTGATTCAGATCCAGTGACTGGGAACGCTGTTGAAAATTCATTGTCGTGTTCATGAAACCAGTTTGGGGATGCTTTTGCTTTGTGACATGGTGCATTATCATGCTGGCAGGAGTCATAAGAAGACGAGTAAAATTGTCAGCATGAAGGAGTGCAGCATATGGTCAGCAGCAATACTCTAATAGGCCATGACATTCAAGCGATGATAATAATCATCATCCATAATCAATTGATGGTATTGACTGACCAAAAATGTACCAAGAAAACATTTCCCACACCATTACACCACCGCCACAAACTTAGGCTGTTGACATAAGGCAGGTTGGGGGCATGGATTCATGCTGCTGGTGCCAAATTCTGATCCTACACTCTGTGTCTCCACAGAATCAAGATTCACCAGACCAGGTTACATTCTTCCAGTCTTAAAGTGTCCAGTTTTGGTGAGCCTGTGCCCACTGCAGCCTCGGCTTTCTGTTCTTGGCTGACAGGAATGGAACCCAACATGGTCTTTTTTAGTTGTAGCACATTTGCCTCACAATCCAACATGTTTTCTGCATTCTGAGCTGTACACAGAGGTAACTTGAGTTACGATAGCCTTTCTGTCAGCTCAAACCAGTCTGGCCATTGTCCTCTGACCCCTCTCATTAACAAAGAATGCCTGCCGCAGAACTGATGCTCACTGGATGTTTTTTGCACCACTCTGAGTAAACTCTAGAAAGTGTTGTGCATGAAAATCCAAGCAGATCAGCAGAATCACTCAAACCAGCCCATCAGGCCCCCAAAACCACACCATAGTCAAAATAAATGAGATACAATCAATTTTTCTCCATTCTGGTATTTGATGTGAAAAATTCAGTGAAGCTCCAGACCTAAATATGTAGTACTTTATGCACTGTACTGCTGCCACATGATTGACTGATTAAATAATTGCACGGATTAGTAGATGTACAAAAAAAAAATAAAAACACAATAAGGGACTACTTAAGAACATTTATTTTAGGTAGAATGCATCATTGGGGTTGTTGTTCATTTGGACTTGATTTTTTTTTTTTTTTTACCTCCACCTTAACTGAAGTTTTTTTCTGCCCTCCCAGATATCTGACCTTATTATTAGACTTATCTTTAGAGACTTAGAGAGCAATTCCATATACAGGGTGACACAGAAAAACGGGAACTTTTGAAAAAACCAATAAAAATAGAAGAAATACAACAAAAAAAAAATTATTGACAGTAATTGAACCACTACAACTTGCCTTTTAAGAGACAGTAATCCAAATTATCAATTTCTGAAAATTACGTCCTGTAGATGGCGTCCTCCTGTACATATGCATTCTTCCAATCTGCTGTTGAGGTTCCCCATTGATCGCTGCAACATCTCAGCTGGGATACCACAAATTTCTTCTTGAATTCTTTGTTTCAATTCATTCAGTGTCCTTGGCCGAGTCGTGTAGACCCGACTCTTAAGGTAGCCCCACAGGAAAAAATCACAAACTGACAAATCCAGAGATCTTGAGGGCTAGGCAATGTCACAGAATCTTGAGATGACACAGTCACCGAACAATTCTCGCACAGCTGCCATTGATTGCCTTGCAACTGATTACTAAATTACTAAATGGCGAGATTGTTTACAGCTCAAGGTCCCTGTTCCGCAGTGCTGCTAACTGTACTGGCTGCTACTACACATTTCAAAAGTTCCCGTTTTTGTGTGTCACCCTGTAGAAGGACTCTATTTCTCAATTAATTATATATTATGTACACTACCTGCCAAAACCCTTAGAACAACTCAAGATTTTGCAGTTTTTGTTCAAATGTAATCAGTTGAAATGCAAACAAATGATCTAAAAAAATGAAAAGTTAATCAGTAAACTGGCAGAGGTTTAAATTTAAAGTTTAAGTTTTAAACACTTAAAAAAGGGAAATTTCAGAATATCCCAAAATGAGCCTTCTTCAGGGAACAGCTAACAGATTACAACATACAGATGTTCTGCAGCAAATACAGTTAATTAAGCCTTCAAGATGAAGCAAACAATTTGCACAGGTGTCATAACTTCTGCCGATTACTTAAAAACCCTGTCTTAAAGCAAAGTTGAAACACAGACTGTTACTACACCCACTACAACCTAGAACAGGGGTACCCACACTTTTACGGCTTGCGAGCTACTTTTAAAATGACCAGGTCAAAATGATCTACCTACATTAAAAATGCTATATATGTATCAGAGGTGGGTAGTAACGAGTTACATTTACTTGAGTAACTTTCCTAAAAAAATTGTAGAGTAGTTTTACTGCACCATATTTTTTACTTTTACTTGAGTACATTTGTGAAGAAGAAATGCTACTCTTACTCCGCTACATTGGGCAACACTCGAATTGTTACTTTTTTTCCATTAGATAAAGTCTAACAATTTTCAACCTGCTCGGTAGTGTATGCTGTCAAGTTGCACACACGCCTTCCAATGTGTCTCAGCTGCGATTTTAGTTCCCTCTCCTTTCTCTTTCTCAGATTGCTTTTCGGAAGGAAGTCAGTTTCATAGTTTTTATGAACAGTTGAAAAGTGCCTTTCCATATTTTCCTTCTTTGGAATAGCAATGATAGATTGACAGATCAGAAAAACGCACTTCGATTGTGACATTTTGAGAGAAAAAAATCCTCTTCCAATTCCACATCCAGCCCATACCCTTCCCAAACATTTTTTAAATCCCTTCTTTAGTCTATATAAATGGGAAGGCTAACTAGATCACTTAGATAGCCGGAGTTTTGCAGTAGCTTGCGCGTTTGATCGTGCATGCGGGATGACCAGTGTGTTAGAAGAAAAGATCTCAGACTGGACGTCCTGTATGTCAATCTAGTGGCAAATGCCATAGGGAATATATATGAAAGACTACCGTTAAAAAAAATTTTTTTGAATGCAACGCGATCTACCGGTTGACGTATTGGGCACCCCTGACCTAGAAAGTTGTAAATTCCAGTGATAATGACAAGAAAATGGCAATTGACAGATGAAATGAGACAGAGCATTATTATCCTTAGAAGTGTGGGCCTTTCTTTTAGAGAAATTGTAAAAAAGACATCAAAGTGTCAGTAAGTAAAGTGGTGTCCTACACAATCCAAATGTTATTGGAAGCGGGAAGACACTCTGATAGGAAGAGATCTGACAGACCAAAAGTCACAATCCAATCAGAAGACAAGTTACTGAGGGTCACCATCTTGCACGACTGGGGCCTCACAGCACAACAGCTTCAAGCACAACTTAACAGTGGTCAAGAAAAGCAAGTCTCAATGACCCAAAACATACCTCCAGGCTATGTCAGAACTAGACATTAAACTGAGTGTATTTCCATAAAACTGTAAAAACTGAGGTGTTCTAAAATGTTTGACAGGTAGTTTAAGTGTGAATTATTTTCATGTATGCTATTCATTTGTATTCTTAGGTAATTTAATTTGGTGTATTTTGTTTGTAATTTAGTTTGACATCTTGAAAAGCACTTTGAGCTACATCCTGTGTATGAAAATATGCCACAGAAATAAATGTTGTTGCACAAGTGTTCCTAATTATCTGCTCAGCAAGCGCATATAGATAAACACACATAGGACACACACACACTGTATATTTAAATTGATCTCTTAATCAGGCATTGAAGTATTACAAAAGTTAAAATTGCCATTCAACATAATTTAAACTAAAACATGAACTGCAAGGGTCTGTCCAGGGCTACTCAAGAATGTTTGATCATTGTTTTATCAGCTGGAAGTTGCCCAAGGTGTGTGTCAATCTATTGGCTGGTTCTCTAGCATACCCTGTACCATTACAGTATTGTGGAAGACCTCTTCTCTGGTCCCAGTGCCAAAGAAGACTAACCCCAGTAAACTGACTGCCTACTGATCTGTAGTCTTAACAGCTTACATCATAAAATCCATGAAATGTAACCACCTCAGACAACAGATAAAGACAGACAAACTGCAAGAGGTTCATTGCTATCAGGCACACATTGTGGTGGATGATGCCATTATCTACCTTCTGCATGCACAGAGCCTACTTCCATCTGGGCAGGACAGATGGTGTTTTGTTTTTGATATCTCAACGTCCTTTAACATCATGAAGTCCTTAAACTAAGGTCAATGAAGGTGGTTGCCTATGCCCTGTACCTTAGATTACTGACTACCTGGCAGGTTGACCATAATTTGTGAGGCTACAGAGATGCACTTTATAGTGGGTGGTCAGCAACACGTGTTCCCCAAGGAAGAATTTCCCAGACATGCCCATCTTGTTTATCCTAAAACTTGGTATGTTTTATATAAGTTCTCCAGAAAAAAAAGTCATGTTTCAGTGGGCTATGAAATTTGGTGGAGTCTTTCAATGGAACATATGTCTGTCTTAATTTGTGCAACATGCTAGCATACATAAAAATGGTGCAGAAGAGACATTTTTCTTGGAAATGTAGGTGATACCCGATTTGAAATTTTTTTAACATTTAATCAAAAGGGCTTGCTGGAGCTTTTACATCATATTGCTAGTAACTGCTGCTGCAGGTATAAGTAGGAATGTAAATTTTTATAAGACTTTACAATCAATAGTCAAAGTCATTTCAGCCATTTATTACGTAATCATTAGAGATGTGTACTGTAGCAAGTGCAAGTTAAGAAATTTGCTGTAATGGAAGAAAAAAAAAATTGAAATAAGGTTGTAATACTTAATAATCATGGCACCAGCGTGTTGCATGTAAGAAAGATTCAGAGGCAAATCTACAGAGGGGCCCTGACCCCAAAGACGCTTCTGTTCAATTTATGATAATTGGCAACTGTCAATCAATTACACTGCTCACCTCTAAGGGGAACTGCCCCTGAACCTCACATCTATCGTGAATGAACAAAGCCGTGGTAAAATTCAAGGGGGAAGCACAAATGGACCTTAGATAATCATGAATGAATCAAGCTGTGATAAACTTCAAGGGGAAAAACAAATTGCCCTTAAATGGATTGTGAATAAATCAGGATTCAAGGGGGGAACCCCACAACCCCACAACCCCAATGGAACTCACCTGCAGTCCAAAAAAAAATTTTAGAATTTAAAAATGGCTCACGGCAGTTATTTCTGGGGCCCTTGTGTTGTAATTCTGGCTGCGGATGGTAAGATGGTGGCAGTAATGACCCTATACACCTATATATGTCAGACTTTAAATATAATACCGAGACATGTAACATGTAGAAAATCTTGGACAACTCTAAAATCATGAGATATATAACTGATAGACTGAAGTGAAGACTTGAAGGATGACATCTATGAGGTACAATAAGTTACTTTTTTTTTTTGTTTTTCTCAAATGGAGCACAGGCAGGTGAAGCACAGACTGGCTCATGGTCATACAATGTTGGCAGTGGAATTTTAACTCATAACTTTAGGGTTTGAAGTTCAAAGCCTTAACCGCTATGCCACACTGATTTAACCATCAGGAGCATGATTTTAGCAAAACCAAGGAGATTGTGGTGGAATTCAGGAAAAGAAAGGTTACTCAAACTTCAGTCTTCAAAAATTCAGGCTCAAGTCACTGGCATTTGGTGTAACATTTTTGCCCCATTTGTTCTACCGGCCTATGGTTCAATTGTGTTCTTTATACTTGGTAGTGTTTCTCAATGACACCATCAGAAAAGGCTATGTCAGCAGATGTAACAAGTTAATCAAGAATGCCAGCTCTCTTTGTGGGACATGCTTTGATTCTCTACCAAGACAAGGCCGTCCACCTAAACTCACAGGCCGAACAAGGACAGCGCTGATCAGAAATGCAGCCAAGAGGCCCATGGTGACTCTGGACGAGCTGCAGAGATCTACAGCTCAGGTGGGGGAATCTGTCCATGGGACAACTATTAATCGTGCACTGCACAAAGATGGCCTTTATGGAAGAGTGGCAAGAAGAAAGCCATTGTTAACAGAAAACCATAAGAAGTCCCGTTTGCAGTTTGCCACAAGCCATGCGGGGGATACAGAAAACATGTGGAAGAAGGTACTCTGATCAGATGAGACCAAAATGGAACTTTTTGGCCAAAATGCAAAACGCTATGTGTGGCGGAAAACTAACACTGCACATCACTCTGAACACACCATCCCCACTGTCAAATATGGTGGTGGCAGCATCATGCTCTGGGGTGCTTCTCTTCAGCAGGGACAGGGAAGCTGGTCAGAGTTGATGGGAAGATGGATGGAGCCAAATACAGGGCAATCTTGGAAGAAAACCTCTTGGAGTCTGCAAAAGACTTGAGACTGGGGCGGAGGTTAACCTACCAGCAGGACAACGACCCTAAACATAAAGCAAGGGCAACAATGGAATGGTTTAAAACAAAACATATCCATGTGTTAGAATGGCCCAGTCAAAGTCCAGATCTAAATCCAATCGAGAATCTGTGGCAAGATCTGAAAACTGCTGTTCACAAACGCTGTCCATCTAATCTGACTGAGCTGGAGCTGTTTTGCAAAGAAGAATGGGCAAGGATTTCAGTCTCTAGATGTGCAAAGCTGGTAGAGACATACCCTAAAAGACTGGCAGCTGTAATTGCAGCAAAAGGTGGTTCTACAAAGTATTGACTCAGGGGGCTGAATAATTACGCACACCCCACTTTTCAGTTATTTATTTGTAAAAATTGTTTGGAATCATGTATGATTTTCTTTCCACTTCTCACGTGTACAACACTTTGTATTGGTCTTTCACGTGGAATTCCAATAAAATTGATTCATGTTTGTGGCTGTAATGTGACAAAATGTGGAAAAGTTCAAGGGGGTCGAATACTTTTGCAAGCCACTGTATGTATGAGTGAAAAACGTTCTGCTGTTATGGCCAATTTTGGATACTTATTTTATTCCCTTATTTTAGTTGTAACTTGCGCAATTTTGTTTTTATTTTTATTTTATTCTGCACTGGAAAATTGCACCTAAAAATTTCGTTGTACAATGTCTCATTGCTACAAAGAGAATAAAGATTTTGATTGATTGATTGA
Organism: Polypterus senegalus; assembly: GCF_016835505.1. Classification (NCBI taxonomy): domain Eukaryota; kingdom Metazoa; phylum Chordata; class Cladistia; order Polypteriformes; family Polypteridae; genus Polypterus; species Polypterus senegalus. Next base: position 24,742,277 of record NC_053154.1, read on the forward strand.
TTGATTAAGAACAAGTATTTTCTATTTTACTGATAAACTGTATGTGTATTATGTGCAGTTTGGCTGATATGTTACAGCCCTTCATGTGTATGGATTGCTGCAATACTTTAATTTTCCCTCATTCTCAATAAAGCATTTAGTTATTAATCTATTTTACTCTGTCATCTTGAGTGTTTTTTTTTTGAGTTTTATTGACTGCTGTAATAGACCAGTTTTCCAAAGGGATGAATATTGTAACCTACTATATTTAGTCCTCTTTTTACTTTAGGTTTTGACACAAGCTGTAAGAATATAAGCCTAAAATTTGAATCACCCATGGATGTGGAGATTCATTATATCTTCTTTCCTCAATGGTCTTACTTAAAATGTACTGACTGACACTGCCGCCAAAATGTTTGACACAATGACTGCATAATCTCTTGGTTGACTGGACTATTTTTGATCCATGTTCATCTATCTTCAAAGTTATGCTATTAATTCATAAGATGGGAAACTGACTGCCCCAGTTTCTGGAAATGCTGCTTCAGCAGACACTTTCTGACATTCGCTGCACCAAAGAGCCTCTATGTCTATTATTCAAGGAGTGAATGTAGAGGTGGTCCACTCCTTCAAGTATTTGAGGGTCCACATTAATGACAGGTTGGACTGGTCTCAGAAGGCACAGGAACTATATAATAAAGGGCAGTGCAGGCTCTTCTTCCTTAGGAGACTGTTTTCTTTGAATGTGGGAAGTGACATCATTCCCATCATCTATAATTCTGTGATTGCCAGTGCAATATTCTACATTGTAGTATGCTGGCCTGGTAACATCACTTCAAGAGAAGCCCACCAAATCAACAACCTAATTAAAAGGGCAATCTCAGTTACGCGATGTACTCTGGAACCCCTGAGGTTATAGAAAAGGAGAGAATTAAAACAAAACTGCGTGCCATTATGAATAATGCTATACATCCTCTCCCAGCAACACCAACACTGAGGACTTTCAGCTAACAAATTATTCAGCAGAAGTGTGTCAGGAAATGCCACGTGGTCTCCTTTATACCTACAAGCAACACATCTGCATAATGCCTTGCTGTAACTAGACTTCCAAGTTAGAAGTTTTCTTTCTTTTATTCTTCTTTGTTCACACCAAAGTGTGTGTTATTTATCTACCTATTTATGTGTTTATTTATTTAAAGAGCTTCAGTAAAAAGCCAAAATTTCCCAATAGGGGCAAATAAAGTTCTACCTGTCTGATTATCTATCTAAAGGTAGAAGCCTTCACCCAAGACCTGTCTTCTCAGCATATACTACATGCAGCTTGCTTCACACACTTATCCTCTGAATCAGGGTATTCCCACCTTCATCTCAAATTTCAAATCCAGTCTAAGGATCCACTTTTACCACATTCACTGATTGTTGAAATTGGACTCTCATTGCCTTATAATATATTCCTATGTCAAGCTTTAACGTCTGCCACCATTACTTTATTGCCCTATGAATGCACTGAATTGTTTCAGATATTTGTGTATACTGCACAATTATATTCTCTTTGAGAGACACCACAAAAACAACATGCAATCAGGAAATCTATATAAATTATCTTAAAATCATATGCGACACACACAGGTAGAAAAAACTTGAATATGCCAACAGAGCTGGCAGTGACTGTCATTAAAAATGACGAAAGCCACAAGATTTGGCGTGTTCTATTTCTGTCACTTCTCTATATTCCTGTTTTACCTCCGTTAGCTTTACCATTCCATTCTGGAAGGTGTAATTGGAATGAAAGGAATTATACAATAAAAAAAAAAAAAAAAAACACTGAATAACCAAGTATTAATTAATTGCAAGTACCGGACTACAGTTTATATTCTAAATTCTCAAATACTGTGTCAAAACAGCTTTCTTATACATACACTCATATAAAACACACACAGTTTAAACAATATATACATGCATTATGAATTAAGAAATTGACACAAAATTTAGTACTGTTTTGACAAAGACCCCTTGTTTCTCTAATAACACATCACATCGTTCCACAACAACAAAGTTAGGCGGAGTGGTGGCTCTGAGGCTAGGGATCTGCACTGGCAATCCGAATGTTGCCGGTTTGAATCCAGTAAATTCCAATAGGGACTCTGCTCTGTTGGGCCCTTGAGCAAGGCCCTTAACCTGCAATTGCTGAGCGCTTTGAGTAGTGACAAAAGCGCTATATAAATGCAAAGAATTATTATTATTGTTAAAGTTGTTGACTGTACCATACAGGCTGAGTCTTATTTACTGCAGTAGGTATCATAACTCTGGAAATGTATTCTGTCACGAGACGTTTGTCTGTTTAATTACCTCAATATAAAAACTCGCTTCTACTAATGGAGTTAAGCAACTCTTGCTTAGTATTGGAGTAGGTATCATCACTCTCAATGTGTATTCTACTATGAGGTCTGTGTCTGTATGCTTTGTATTTTGCATTACCTTTAGATAATAATTTACCCCTACTAAAGCTGTCACAATACCAGAATTGTTGTATTCCATACCAATACCAGTGAAATTTTATGACACTGAATAGCTATTCGACACCACAGAAAAAAACAGAATTCCCATTCAATTACTTTTTATTAAAAGTACCTCCATTATATAAGTGAACAATAGGGTGCCTTTATCTGTAACAGAAAATAAAATATATAAGAGCTAAAATTAATGACAGCTTTAAAATATTGGTGTATATTTATCAAGTACTTACAATTAGTCGTGGCATTCATTAATAGAACAACATAAGGCAGGGCTTGAATTTTAAGATGTGACAGACATAGGGATTCCTCCAATGTAACAATAAGTGGGTTGCTGGAATCATGTTGGGGGGATTTCAGATTAGGGTTTATAAAGAATGTTATCGCCATGGGTCAACCTGATGTACAATGGCCTCCATAATGTTTGGGGGCCAAAGACACGTTTTTCCTTGATTTACCCCTTCGCTCCACAGTTTAAAAATTACAAATCAAGCCATTCCGATTTGGTTAAAGTGCACATTGCAGACTTTCATTTAATTGGATTTGCATACATTTCAGCCAAAGCATGTAGAAATTACACTTTTTCTACATGGACCCCTCATTTCAGGACACCATAGTGTTTAAGACAATTGGTATCACAGGTGTTCATTACCCCTCAGGTGTGTTGCATTGCTTTATTAGTGCAGGCATATGACACCTTAGCATGTTTTTAGCCTTAGGAATCTGTAGTTGCCATTGTTCAACATAAGGACAGCAGCTGTGCCACTGAAAGTCAAAGAAGACATTATGAGGCTAAACAACAAGAGTAAAACCATTAGAGACATTGGTAAAATCTCGGAATTACCTAAATCAACTGTCTGGAATATCAGTAAAAAGAAAGAATGCACTGGTGAGCTCTGTTATTACAAACAGACTGGTAGGCCAAGGAAGACCTCCACTTCTCATGACAGAAGAATCCTCACAGTAGTAAAGAAAACCCCCAAACGCCTGTGCGACAGATCATGCACAGTCTTCAGGAGGCAGATGTGGGTGTGTCTAAGACGACTATCAGCAGAAGACTTCATGAAAAAAATACTGAGGACACACTGCAAGATGCAAACCACAAAGACAGGATGGACAGATTACAGTTTGCAAAAAAGTACTTAAAGAAGCCTGCAAAATTCTGGGAAAAGTTCTTGTGGACAGATGAGACAAAGATGAACTTGAATCAGAGTGATAACAGCAGTAAAGTGTGGAGACAAAAAGGACCTGGCCGATATCCAAAGTATATCGCCTCATCTGTTAAACAAGGTGGTGGTGGTATGGCTTGGGAACGTAGGCTGTCACAGATCCTGACCCAGTTCTCTTTATTGATGACGGAACTGCTCACAGCAGTCGCACAATGAATTCTGAAGTGTTCAGAAACATCTGATCTGCTCAAGTTCTACTAATTGCCCCCAAACTCACTGCCCAGTGCTTTATCTTTCAACAAGATAATGATCCAAATATGCTGCTAAGGCAACACGTGAGTTTTTCAAAGCTAAATTGAAAATTCTTGAATGGCTAAGCATGTCACCTAATTTAAATTCAGCTGAGCAGGCCTTCCTTATGGTGAAGAGAAATCTTAATGCACCAAGACCCGAAACAAGCAGGAGCTGAAGATGGCTGCATTAGAGGCTTGACAGAGCATCACCAGAGAAGTTCCTCAGCACCTGGTGATGCCTATGAATTGCTGACTTCAAGCAGTCATTGAATTCAAATAATTTGTGACAAAGTGCTAAATATGACTACTTTGTTATACCTACCATTGCTGTGTCAAAGGCATTACGGTTCCCTAAAATGGGGGCCATGTAGAAAATGTGAAATGTATGCAAATAGCCTTAAATGAAAGTGAGCAATGTGCACTTTAAAATTGCAACACAAACAATTCAGAGGAGATTAAACTATGAGTATAGGGTTATATCAAGAATAAATGTGTCTTTGTCTCAAACACTATGCATCTTTCCATGTGCACATTCTAAATTTACTCTCTCACATAATCCCTCCAGTAACTGAAAAATACTGCTTAAAATGAACACTAAACAAAATTCACACATTGTAATATCAGTGCTGCTGAATTAGTGAATTCCATGACAATTTTCTTGAACAAACTCTTTAAAGCTGTTTTTGCTACTTCAAGCTTTTACAATCTGATTTGTCAGAGAATAATCCCTCTATTAGGTTTGTAACATGTGCTTTTGTAAGATTTGTGTTTGCATCTTTAAGCAGTTAATAAACTTACCAATGAGTCTAATGAATTTACATTTCAAATGTTGCAAACTACTGGGGTCTCATTTATAATACTTTGCATGGAGGAGAGCATAAAAATACATGAACAGCAATGAACGGATCATGGGTTGACCCAGGCCACCAAACCCTGACACTTGCCAGTCTCGTCTTGGTATTCACAAGTAGCTTGTGCTTTATTGGAATGTCACTGATTATGGTTAACAGAAACGGCTTCATTCTCGCAAGGTGCCCTTATTGCAGTAGGAGTGCAGTAAAGTGTTCTGATTATGTTAGGAAAATCAGAAACTGCTGCAAATTGCCTTTTTATGTTGGCAAAAATGGGTTATATTTTATGCATGTAGAGCCACACCATATTAAAACTGGATGTAGCGCCTCACCGGTCAGTTAATGACTTCCAGCACAGTAGACATGAAGCTGCTTGAAATAATCCTGACCTGTCGGCCGGTTCCCTTACTGACGAAAAAAACAAAAAGTTCATCAGTGCAAATAAGTAGATTTGGCCCTCTTAAAAGGGCAATAAAATAAAGTCTGTATATTACATTTATCACTTTTGAGGGGTAATATGTTTGTCACATTAATGTCCATTAAAGTAACAGCTTGGTGAAATAAATATACTTGTGTGTGTTCTCATTTAGCTGGTTTGGCTGCATTTTCCAGTCTCTATGTAGCGTTGTGTACTAATGGGTCAGAGTTGCCGTAAATATATAAATGTTTTCCCATCAAGTTTTCTTTTATAAATCCTGATTTTTAGAGGAAAAGTGCAACAGCTTTTAGCACAAGCATGCGCCATATATAGATAACCTGAACTAAATTTAAAGCTGGTGCTATGAGCAGGTATCTGATGGGCTGATAGACAGACTCAGTTTGATTGGCTTGGGGTGGAGCAACAGTTTAAGGAAGTTTGACTTCCGTTTAACTTTTTGGTTACAGAATATGTGCATGTCTTTGCAGGAATATACAAACTGTTTCCAAAATTGGCTATTGGTAGTGCTCAGATGCTGAGGTAGGATAGGTTTGCGAGAAAAAGATTTTCTTTTTAAAGGTGGCAACTGCAGAAGAATGGATTTCATCAATCTATAAAGTACAGCAAGGGGGCTTCATGTGAGCAGAGCTATCCAACTGAAGAGCAGTGTGGTGACTCAACAGTTGGCTGCTCTTATAGGAATTGTAAGTTTACTCCTATTATACATTATATGGCGGGAGGATACAGCAAGATCACTTCTTTCTCATGGATTCAGTGTAGTGCTTGGCGTGTGGCAAATTCAATTTTTCCTTTTTGGAATATTCTGGATTTTTTTTTTTAATATTTCAAACCAAAGTTGGTTGAATCTGATGATGTGGTGGACCAACGGTGTTAGATTCAATTCACCGTCATTGTCATTGCACACAGCACAAGTACTATGACAAAGAAACACTATTCCTGAGTGCAAATAATAGTAAATACAATCTAAACTGATAAATATTAATACATATATAATAACAATAAAATAATTCACACATAAAAACTGCATAACAATACATAAATATATAGAAATGTGATGAACAAAAAAAGAAACGAAAAGGCTCTAAAGTCCCCAAATGCACTTGAATGTTATGCCATGCGTACATTTTCTACCTTGTTAAAATATGTGCTACAGACAATCTATAAGCCAAGATAATCTTTAAACCAGCTGGCTGTTATATAACGGAATTCTTAATGGGGAATATCTGCAGACTCATCAAGCAGTGCTGTTTAATTGATAAGTTTAGAAAGTAGGAGTGGATAGCATGGACAAATATGCAGATCTTGGTATAGCTAAACATATATACAAATATACTGTACTATACTGGTAAGACTGAAGCACACTTTTAGAACAAATATTACATGCTTTAATGATTAATTGCACACACAGGATGGCAAAGTTTTACTACGAAAATGGATTCACAAAACACGTACTGCGCTCGAAAGCCGTGGGGGCGGAGTTTCATGTGACATCATCACGCCTCCCACGTAATCACGTGAACTGACTGTCAACGCAGTACGTAGAAAACCAGGAAGAGCTCCAAAAAGCACTGAAGAAAACATGCATTATATAATTGAGAAGGCAGTGAAACAATAAGAAGCGAGCGAATGGCATATACAACTATATTTATGAGTGCTGCTACTTCGGAAACAAAGCACGATGTAAACCTACACTTTAAATTAAGTTCATAGACAGGCTGCCGCTGGCGTTTGTAATTTAGTGCCTGCCCATATAAGGCCGTCCGTCCGCGGCAATCCAATAGCAAACTCCCACTAAATATTCACGGGTTAAGGACTGTGCTTATGCAGAGGAAGATGAGATGGTCAGGGGGGTGTTTGGCACAAACTCAGCGAAACTGCGAGAGAAACTTTTAAGTGCCGGGTCTTAGCTAACATTAAATACAGCCGTGGACATCGCACGTGATGGCACCAGTACTGCTGGGAAACTTCGCAGCGGAGAAGTAGTGTGTTAAAGAAGTTATGAAAAATAAAGGGAACATTTTGAAAATAACGTAACATGATTGTCAATATACAGTAATTGTTTTGTGAGTGTTATGAGTGTTGCAGTCATCAATGATTTGATTATCATTATTTCTTTCAATCAGGTTCGTATTTGTAGGATGTGTTGTGTTCAAGTTACATTTCGTGTTTGTCAATCGTTGTAAAGATGACAGGTTTCACTCATCAATTCGTTTCTTACTGCATCAATAAACAGCTTGTCTTCCTCTTTATCTGAGACGTAACACACTGCATGCACAGGTTTTTTTTTACACTGTCTTCCTTTAGCGGGACATTCACTTTTTCCACCGTGTGCTTTGTTTCCGCAGTAGTTGCACTTATGAATATGTTTGTATGTGTCACACGCTTCATATTTTTTTGCTGCCTTCTCAATTGTGTAATTCGGTTTTTGTTCAGCACTATTTGGAACTGTTGCTTTTTGTCTGTGCACTGCGTCAGTTCACGTGAGCCGCTCGGTGTACATGCATCGAAGGTTCCCAGCTGTGCTGGTGCCATCTTGTGCGATGTCCACGGCTGTATTTAATGTTAGCTAAGACCTGGCACAGTTTCGCGGAGTTTGTGCCAAATTGAAGATTTATCGGAAGAAATGACAATGTTGAAGGGCCCTTTTAGACTCCGATATAGATGAAACTGTTTTTGAAATTATCAAGGAACAGGTGGAACGGACTCTACTACACTCCAGTTCAGGTGATGCAGTTCCCTGCTCTGGACGTCCATCCTTTGACATTCCAGCTGAGTCAATAGAACACCTTCTGTTATGTGGTTTAAAAGCACGACAGATTGCAGATCTATATGGTGTATCGGAGAAGACAATCACAAGGCGAATGAGCCAGTTTGATATACGGTAAGCTGCAACGGCTGTATTAGTTTAGGTACTTTGACATGAAATGCCCAAAGCAGCTCCAACTAATATTTTGAACTGAACAACTTTACCACTGATCAGAGATATACAGTTGTTTGAAAAAGTAGCTGCGAATATGCAACTGACTTTATACTCGTAAAACAAAGGTCAAATACTCAGTTCAAAAAGGGCCGCCAACATTGTAATTTCTTCCGATAAATCTTCAATTCTCTCTCTGAAATACGTAATATCTTCAGCAGAATCCATTTAATCGGCAGTAGTAAGCATTTTTCTAATTAATTCTTGTGCTATCGATTCACCAATCAGTAACTAGAGGGAGCGTTAGAGCCCACTCTCTCAACTGACGAATGAAAGTGACAGTTTTATTTCAAGTCGTATTTCATGACGGTTTGCAGGAATGTTACGGACAAAATGAAATAAATAAATAAGCAACGAAAAACATATTTCGTGACATTTATTTATTTATGCTTTCATTTCATGACATATTTATTTATTAAGGCTCTCATTTCATGACACATTTATTTATTTATGCTCACATTTCACAGTACTTTATTTATTTACGCATTTATTTATTTATTTCATTTTGTCCGAAATATTCCTCCATAGTAGTCATGTCTGAAAGTTGCCATTGATACCAAAGTCAAAAAATGGATACTGACTAATCCAAGCACCGTTTTTAAATTTAAAAAATGAAATAATTTTACAGTTTTCTAAGTCACGACTGTAGCTTCATTTCATTAGGTTTAGCCCAACTAAACTGACTGACCTGATTTTCTTTACTCCGACTATGAGTCCCTTTCTGTAATATTGTACAGTGAGTATAGTATTCACATTTTGTTGTTTTACAACCTGAAATAAAGACACACACAAAAAATATTCTTCCAGCTGTATTTACTCAATGCAACTTATAACAGCCATGTGAAAGATATAGAAGCAACAGTTCAGGGGAAAAAAAAAAAACAATCGGAATCACTGGGATGGTTAAAGTATCTTCCCCCGGTGTCAGTATGTTATGGATCCACCTTTTGCTTTCATAATTCTCCATCAACTTTGCACATCAAGACTGAGTAATATTTGCCCACTCATCAAACCTACTGTAGGACTCTAGAGCTCTGAGGCAGTAGCAGTAACCACTGTGCCACCATGCTTCACCACTGGCACTACTCTCTGTGAGAAGTATTGCAAAGGGGAAGAGTTCAATTTGAAAGATATTGAATCTTGTACAGACTATACCTTATTAAATATACATGAAAAAGCAATATGTGTAATAGATTAATAGTGGTAAATGGAAAAATTTCAAAGTAGATTCTATACTAAGAAAGGTACTGTTTCAAAGAGGTCAATAAAGTGGCCATGAAGGAAGGTGCTACACATGGGTTTCAAACTGATAATCTTGTTAGTAGGCATAAAATGAAGCTAATTTAAAATACAAATCAATTTATTGACCAAAGGTTCCCAAACTGACAATCTGGATAGTAGGCAGCAAATGATGCAACTTAAAATACAAATTAATCAGTCAAACAATTTGAAATGTGCTCCACAATGGTTCCAAACTTTTGAACAGTGAACAGTTGAACAGTGGACAGAAAATTATGATAACTGAAATACAAAATCAATCAAATCAGCCACTGTAAAACAAAGTTAGGCTTGTAATTCTCAAGTCCCCCTGCCTGTTACAGCCCTGGGTGTAAATAGTGTCACTATCAATAGGGTGGAATCATTTAAAATCCCAGAGTATCACTATTGTTTATGGCCAAAACTGAGAACATGTTCTTTATCTACCTACTTATAAAGCTGATTACATGGCAGTTATTATAAACATTCTCACGTCCTCCACACCAGTTTGGCTTTGCAGTGTATCTGCTCTTTCACAATATAAACTGCAGGGCATTGTTCAGAGGAGGAGTAATCAGGATTAAAAGTCTAAAAGGTACTCGCTGTTCAGAACCTCAGGCCTGGAAAGGGAGCAGGCACAGTAATCAATGGCCACACTGACCTGAGCAATTGTCTCTTTCAGTTATGGAAAATGTTACAGATGCATGGCAGAAATTCCTGCAGTGTTCCACCCTGACATTTAAAGAAGCAACTATTACATCGAAGGCAAAAGTTTAGAAGGCTGTGTGAAGCCTAGTATGCCGAGTTAAGACAAAAAAAAACTGGTGTGGGGGCAGTGGGTGTGGTGCTGAGAACAAAAAGACGAAGGTGGCTTAGGCATGTGGGGCATAAGGCAGGGAACAGCTGGGTAATGAGAGGAAGAGGCGCACCAAGATGGAGGTGACAGGGATAAGGGTGAAAAGGATGCTGAAAGAAGATATGGTTGCAGGAGGTTTACTAATGACATGAATAGAATGGGTCTCACCTCAATGGCTGCCAAGGTCCACAGACGATGGAGGGAAATGATGGGGTTATGTGGGGACTAGGCAATAAAGTGATGATGAAGAAAATGTTACATACTCAAAAACAACTTAACATGCCAGTACTTTTTTACCCCTCCAGTGGTCAATCATGACTTTTAATTCACCTCTATCTCCAACCGAAATTGGTTTAACTTTTAAAGGCTGTCCAGTATGCTGGCTAAGGGAGTGCCTTCTGAGTCACGAGAAGATAAGGAACCCAGATGAAGTGCAAAGGGTTGCTCAGATGTTCACAATTTCTACTTTATCCCTCCAAACAGCAGAACACAAGGTGTGGGAGGAACAGTAACATCACATCAGGGATTACCCAGAATCCTCACCTCTTCCTCCCTGCTGGCTATAACAACTGAGTTAAACCTGAAAGCTGCTGCACATTCAGAGACCAGCCTTTGGTGGAGACGGATATTGCCCCAAAACAGCTCCTTACTTAGCCTAGATGGCAATACATTGGATGGTGGAGTCTCCCAATTTTCTCTTCGATTTGATACAAACAATCCCTTTTTAGTTGTAGAAATTAAACGGGTGCTTGGAGGTCCCCAACCTTTATTCTATTCTAAATTTCTCCTTTTGCAAGACTTACGTGGAATAGGCAGGAGTACAACTCAACACTTTACCAAATTTTCTTGTCAGATGTTCACATCTTTATTATTATATATTGCGTACAACCTTGCAATGATGACACATATTCCTGTTATTATTTCTCATATCAACAGCTACAGCAAACATTCCTAGCAACTACATTGCCTGGCAACAAGTTCATTCATACATTCATTCAAATTTAGCATGGCCTTGTCAGTTTAACATTCCTTGCAGAAAATGAATAGGTAATAACCCATCTGGCTGATGGTTCAAACCTCACATTGAATTGTTTGACCAGACTGAGTCAAAGGCTAGGCTGTGAATTTCCCCTTGGGATTAATAAAGTATATCTATCTATCTTTCTAGACCATGTATACATGTATTGTATAATATTTAAACAGTTAAACTATAGCTTTGTAATTACACAGTACCAGTGGTAGGTGTTCACTATAAAAAATAATTGGTACACGAAATAAATGCCACAATTTCAACTTCTCCCTTCAATTCTCTTGAATTATAGAACACCAGGAACCAACAGGCACCACATAAAAAAGGGTCAGAGGTTCACTTACCACTTCTGGCTTACAGTGAAATCCTGAGGCACTGACTTTAATGGCATTTATTCCATTTGTAAAAAAGCACAATATTATCAAGCCTACCAAATCCAAATCAGGTTGTGTGCAGCGGCACTGGACACAAAGTAGGAAACTACCCAGGAGACAGCCACACACATATCCACATTCACACTGACACCTGGGGTGAATTCCGAGTTGCTGATTAACCCAGCCATCGGGGCTGATGTGGAAGTAAAACCCACACAGATATAGGGAGAATGTTCAAATTACCTATGGGCAACAGCCCAGGGTGTATGTGAACCCAAGACACAGCTGCATTGATCACTGTATTTGTATAAGGAGTACTGATTAATAACCTCCATACCCTCTACTGCCAGCCAGTTTTTGACATGCTGTTAATTTTACATTTGCATGCCTTTCTAATTTTGTTACCTTCCATCTGTACAATAAAAATACAAATATTTAAACTAAATCCCAGAAAACTGACTAGGCAGGCAGTGTGGCATAGCAGTTAGTGGTTCAAACCCTGAGGTTGTGATAAGGGCTATGGAGGTGTAGTCAGAATCAGAAGCAATTATTAGGTTACTACAGTCAAAGGTGGTTAAAAATCCACCGACTCCAACTAAATGCAAACTCTGATAAAATGTGTTAAAATTTCACTTTGACATACAGTATACTGATTTGATTAAACTATTATTTCATATAGACTTTTGATAAAAATATAGGTTCTTTTTTACATTTTTAAGTTTAGTTTTATGTTTAATGTTACTCAGTGTTTTTATGCCACAACGACATTGCTACTGCCTTTAAAACCTGAACTTTAACAGGCTAGGGTGCTGACAAGTAGCCTGATGATTTCTGGTGGCAGTGATGAAGTGCCATGTATCTTCAATATATATATGTTAGTCTAATTACAAAATGGAGGCGTTGGGAGTCAGTGGTACCATAAATTGAGGAGTCGGAGATGGTGGTACCATAAATTGGAGTAAAGCTTGGAGTCAAAGGTTTTGTGTATTAACTCCATGACCCTGGTTGAAGGTTCAGATCCCACTACTGACACTGTGTGACCATGAGCAAGTCATTTCACCAACTTGTGCTCTAATTGGAAATACAAAAGAAATGTAACCAACTGTATCTCACATATTCTAAGTCACCTTGTGTGAAGGCTTGGGCCAGTAAGAAGTAATAATAACAACAACAGCTCCTTGAGACTGTGAACACAATTTTAAAAAAAGATAATAAATGTAATCCTCACTGCCAATTTTCCTGTATGGCCCCAGCCACATACCTTCACCTGAAATGGTTAATATTGTAGAATTAAAACAATTACCAGACTGCTCCCCACCACCATGTGATAGGTTGTAATTTGTACACACCACTTTTCCTCCATTCATCCCCAAAAACATTCAGGTTTGGTTAGCTGCAGTCTCCACTGCAAGCATACACGTGAAGCAGCCCTGCAATGGCCTGGTGCCATGTCTAAAAGCTAGTTTCTGCATTGCACCCTACATTTCCCTGTGACCATGAATTGGATTAAGCAAGTTTAATTGTACAAGTCAAAGCTCTTTAGAGTGTGTTTCAGATCAAGCAGCTATAAAAAAAAATAAAGGTCAGATTGTCAATTCTCACTGTTGACTGAGTATGACCCTAAATTTGAGTAGGCACTGCTAAAGTAAAAATAAGGATATTGTATTATAGAAGATTAGAAAAACTGTGACGAAAACAGGCCAGTCACCCCAATAAGCTCATCCATCTTACTCATCTAGAGTGTCCAAAATAACATCTAGCCGAGATCTGAAGTAACCTAAAGTATTGCTCTCCACCACACTACACATTAATTTATTCCTTGTGTTTATGTTTCTTTGCGCGAGGAACGACTTTCTAACATTTGTGAGAAATCTATTCTTAACTTTCCATCCGTGTCCCCATGTTCTTGATGTTGAGTTTTAAGTAACAGTAATGCCTTTCATATTTTTAAAAACTTTAGCTTTGTCACCACTTAATCTCTTGCTTGCTTTGACTGCAAAAGGTTCAAATCCTTCAATCTCTCTTCACAGCTCGTGCCTCTTACTCCCAGAATCAGCCTAGTGCCTCTTCTCTGAAATTTCTCTAGTACTGCTATGTCTTCTTCTTCTTTCGGCTGCTCCCGTTAGGGGCTGCCACAGCAGATCATCTTCTTCCATATCTTTCTGTCCTCTGTATCTTGTTCTGTTACACCCATCACCTGCATGTCCTCTCTCACCACATCCATAAACCTTTGCTTAGGCCTTCTTCTTTTCCTCTTCCCTGGCAGCTCTTTTTTTGTAATATGGAGACCAACATTGAACGTGGTACTCCAGGTAAGCCCTCACTAGTGAGTTTATTCAACTTAAGCCTAGCCTTCCTTGACTTGTCTTTCAAATGTCATGATATGTTACAGAAGATCCTATTAACTTTTGTGGATGCATCTAACTGGCTGTAGAGAGTGATGGGTCCACGACGACTCATAGGTCCTTCTCATAAGGTGTACTATTAAGTTCTCTGATATCCCACTGTGTATCCAAATCTGAGATTAATATTCTCTGCATGTAATACTGAATTTTGTATTTACTCATATTAAATCTCATCTGCCACAAATGTGCCCAAGCTTGTATGCTGTCCAAGTCACATACAATTTAGCTGACTCCACATTATCTGCCCTTCCACCCAGTCAACTTGCTTGTTATATTCCAAAATATTTACGTATATTAAAATAAGCAACATCCACAGCACTGATCCCTGAGGGGGACACAACTTTAAACATCATCTAGTTCTGAAAAGTATATGTACCTGTGCAGACGTGTGTTGTAACATGAGACTATTAAATTCAATCTACGTGACCGTGCGCAAGTCAATCAGTTGGATCATCGTCCTTTGTGTAAAGGTTTATAATTCTCTACTTACACAAACGCGCCATATAAAATAAAGTTTCAATGCTCATTACCCGTGGTATAAAAAGCTGCAATTATGATCGAATTAGATCAAATAAACTACAAAAAAAAAAAAAAAAGTTCGACTCACCAAAAGAAAGTATTGGTCCCATCATCAAAGACTTGGGGCCCCACTTGCTTGCGGAAACTGTTCTCCCTGGAGAGCTGCTTGGAGGCCCTGACCCTGGGGACATCGCCAGACTTGGACACCCCCACATCCATAGATCCATTCATGTGGTCCTCAGATAAGTATTCCGCGGATGGCGCGCCACTTTTCTTTTCACTTTTAGTCATTCTGAGCCTTCGTAAGAAACGATCAAAAAATCTCCACTCCACTAAAAGGAGAAGAAAGCCGCTTTCACGTGGGATCCGTTGCCTCCTTCCAGTTACAATGAGTCGGCTATGAAATGCCGATAGCCTTGTCTGTTTCCAGCTCTGTTAACCTCTGTAACGGCAGCACGCAAAGTCCGTCACTCGGTCGTTTTGTCACACCAAGGTCCCCAACTCGCAGGTCCACACTGGCGCATTTCTTACAGGGCAAGCCGGGCAGTGAACGTCTCCCCTCATTTAAAAGGGCGTCGCTCCTCTGTATCTGTCCTACTGCTCTCGATCTAGCGGAGTCGAGCTCAGGACTTCGTCCACAGTGTGCACCGCTCAGATGAAGGCATTCGCCTCACGCTGCCATCCGGCAATTACACAGAAAAGTTACAAAAGCCGGGCAAGCGTCCCGCATGACGAACACAAAAACGGAGGACTGCGTCGGAGGTGCCTCTGCATCACCAGTCTGCCTGGGAAGAATGCTGCGTCTTGGTCGCATGGGTAATCAGCAGGTCGTGCTGAATGCGCACAGGGGGAGGAGAGTAACGAAGGTAAAGTCAATTTTAAAAAGACCTGTTAGTTCAATCCGGCCAAACCCGTTTAAGCCGTCCCAGAGGTATCTAACAACAGGGAACGCGCTACTCCACAGCCAGCATCGGCGTGTTCTAACAGTGTGCGCACAGCACGACGCACTCACGCTTCACCCGTCAGCTGTTGTCACTTCCGCGCACTGTGCGCGTCACAGGCAGCAGAGCGCTTGTCGGTCTGCTAATAGCCACTTAGGCAGCCGCTCCGTAAAGAAATGCATTTAACTTGTAAAAGCCATGAATGTCGGCCTACTGAGAGATTCGATATGTACATATATGTCTCTAAAAATATTTGTTTAATTCAAAAATACAGGCCTAAAATACATCATTTTATAGTACCGCTATATATTTGCATAATACCGCCCTATATGTCCTAATCACGCCCTCCAGTTTCTGGAGATAAAGCGCGCAGTCATACCGCAGCTCCTATCTCGATTAGCGTAAGTAGGCGTGGCAAATCAAAGTGAGGGTGAGTTATGACGTTTGCAGGCGGAGCTTAGAGACTACACTGTCCGTGAAAGGGAGAAAGGCGACACACCTAGGATTAGAGAAGCTATGCAATTATTATTAGTAGTATTATTATTATTATTCCAAATTTTCCTTAAGGAAGCGTGTTCAGAAACTAGCGCCCGTTTGAGTCTCTTTGGCTTTACATGAAGTCAAGTGAGTTTAATGTCGTACCATCTATATTGCAGTACGTGCGCAGGACTGCTGTTCAACATATACATAAACACAGGGACAAGTGCAACATAAATAAATAAATAACTATATTATATTATACTATGCTATACTATGAATTGATAAATTTGAATATAAAGTAATACATTGAAATAGTAACAAAATAATGGTAACAACTAATAATAATGAAAACTACAGTAGTGATACTTGTAGCAATGGTACTGCATATAAATAAACTAGTAAGAGCAGATCTGAGGGGAGGAGGGTAGACTATGGCAGGCACCAGTACTCAGCATGATGTTGCTGAAGACTGTGAATCCGACGCATGTCTGGGGTTGCCCTGCCAAGATGTTTCTCACTATCACTATCCTCACTATATATACAGTATATATATAATATGTGTGTTTGAAAAAAAATTAAAGTTTCTTCTTCTTTTCCACTTTTGGGGTTGATGTGTCTGATCAACCTTCTCCATACAGCTCAGTCTTGCACCTCCTCCCCAGTCAAACCTTTTTCCTTCAAGTCTTCCTTATCTATTCATCTCCACTTCGGTCTCCCTCCCTTTCTCTTACCCTATACTTCCATTCTCATCACTCTTTGGTCTACGTATTCATTATCTCTCCTCATCACCTGTCCATACCACTTCAGCCAAGGTTCCTGTACTTTCTTAAATGTCTCTCCCACTATTGTTGTACCTTAGGTTTTTTTATACTTTCTAACTTTCCTACTTTCATATTCTTTAACTTTCTCCAAATGTGTACTTTTTTTTGAGCCTTTCGAATTCTACTGCTTTCATAATCTCTAACCTGCTCTGCATGTGTACAGGTGCTGGTCATAAAATTTAGAATATCATGACAAAGTTGATTTATTTCAGTAATTCCATTCAAACAGTGAAATTTGTATATTTGATTCATTCATTACACACAGACTGATGTATTTCAAATGTTTATTTCTTTTAATTTTGATGATTATAACTGACAACTAATGAAAGTCCCAAATTCAGTATCTCGGAAAATTAGAATATCAATTAAGACCAATGCAAAAAAAGGATTTTTAGAAATGTTGGCCAACTGAAAGGTATGAACATGAAATGTATGAGCATGTACAGCACTTGATATTTATTTGGGGTTCCTTTGGCTTGGATTACTGCAGCAATGCGGACGTGCTTTTTTTTCAATTCCACTTGTTCCGGGCTGATAGTTACTTTCCTTATTTTCTAAATTTGCACCTTGATTATTCTTTTTCTTTTTTGCTCTTTTTTCTCTCCAATGCTTTTGAGTCTCTTTTCTCTGCGCTGCTTTCTTCTTTGCATGGTTATCAACATTTCATCAATAACATATTGTCCTTATACGCTTTATATGCACTGAGAGCCCTGGATCTGTGTGTGCTCAAAGCCAAAACATGACTGAGTGTTTTGCTGCCCGTGGTCTTATTTGATACTGGTTGTAAGTAGGGCATGTCTTGCAAGAATCGTATGTTCTGCATCTCCGCGAGGCGGTCCTGGGTCAATCTCTTTGCACAAAGTCTCATGTTTAAGATCCCCGCGAGACACTCTATGGCTAATCTCTTTCGTCTCATGGGTCTTTTAAGTGTCTTCCATGATCTTCACGTGAAGATCACGTCTCGTCTCCCTAGTGTTTCGCTCCAGGATTTTTTTTTATAATTGAGAGATTACATCTGGATAATTTCCAAAATAGTATCAAAACATATCAGTTTCAGTATGTGTGGTGGACATCCCTGAGCTTATTTGCTCTACTTTTGGAAGTTTTATACTTTTATTTTTGTGTAGTGATCATGGAACAACCCCACTGAAGAATATAACAGTAGTTACCCAGACCTTGTTGCTGGCTGTGAAGGCACCCCTATCTATAATCAAGCTTCAGGCTCCCATATATGTAGGTCTGCTACTGCTCATGCACTCCCTTTACAGCCTCAGCTCCATACATCATTGCTGGTCTTACCACTGTCTCAAAAACCATCCCTTTAACTTTTGCCTTCACTCTCTCATCATACAATACTCTTTCCCCAATTGCTCCATCCACGCTGCACTCTATGGGTTATGTCTGCATCTAATTCTTCATCTTCGGCTACCACTGATCCTGGATATTTAAGTTTATCCACTCTTTTCGATAGCTCTCCCTGCAAGCTAACTTCTGAATTCTGATCCTCATTAAACCTCATTTATTCTTTCTTCTTCCTATTTATCTTCACTCCTCTCTCTTCCAAAGCCCTTTTCCATTCTTCCAACTTCCTCTCCGCTTCATCGTTTCTGGTGCTGCACAACACAATATCTTCAGCTACTAAGTACTGTAGTGTAGTAGACAGTAAAACTATAGTGACTTTCAAAACTCAACTTGATGTTTTTTTGGAAGAAATAAAGTGAAAGGACTGGCAAGCTTTGTTGGGCTGAATGGCATGTTCTCATCTAGAGTGTTTTAATGTCCTAATGCACAGCAAAAAGCCTGCAGCAGGGGGATTATTAGTCTTTTAGCCCACCAATCAACACAACCATAACCAGATCAAAGAGGTAAGGACTTAAAGAAGACCCCTGGTGCAGACCTCCTCTAACTGGGATCTTGTTTGTTACCCTAAAACTACTTTTAACCCAAGTCCTCACTCTCTCTCACATATCCTGGACACTCCTCATATACATTTCTGCTACTTCGTTTTCTCTCTTGCACCTCCAGACCTTTTGATGTGACACTCTATCATAAGCCGTCTTTAAATCAATAAACATCATATGCAAACCTTTTTGTTTTTCTCCATACTTCTCTATCAACTATCAGAATACAAAGACTGCATCCGTTGTTCCTCTCCCTGGCATAAAACCAAACTGCTCCTCCCCTATGGTGGTCTTTTCTCTACAAACCTTCTCTCAATAACTCCCAAATTGTCATTGTGTGTGACATCAGCTTTATCCCTCTATATCCTGGATATTGCCCTTCTTCTCATAAATGGATTAGGTTGATTATGCAGTTGTGATTATGACACGGCCTTATTCAAAGTAATTCAGTATAGGATGGCACAGTGGTTAGTGCTTACATGTCAAAAATTCAATGTCCTGGGTCCAGATATTGTTCACATGGAGTGTGCACACTCTCCTCATGGCTCATAGTTTTCCTCCACATACAACATATTCAACCTAATATAATTTGGAGGGGCTTGGAACATTTCATGTTAAGATCTTAGTGAGAAGTCAAGCAAAATTACCCCTTTTATTGTCTAACTAAAAAGATTACAATATGCAAGCTTTTGAGGCAACTCAGGCCCCTCAAAAGCTTGCATATTGTAATCTTTTTAGTTATCCAATAAAAGGTGTCATTTTCCTTGACTTCTCACTACATTCCTAATGGCTAACACGGTACAACACCCTAGTATTAAAATCTTTAAAGATTAAGTTTTCCTTTGTCTATTTGGTTTCACATACCCATATGTAGACCAGACATTTACACAATAATTGTAACAAATCTAATATTTGTTACAGCGAGGTACCACATCCATAATATGAAGTGGATGATATGAACACTAAATGTCAACCTTTTTGAAACAGAAATTGAATTTTTCATTATAACTCTTCACAAAATTAAAAATAAGAAAGCTAGAGTAGCCTTTGAGTTAATTAATTTATGTAAATTAGTTAAGTATCTCTGATTATATTGTATGTTGTATTGTCTGTTGCTTATTGTTAATGATGTTTTTTTTTTTTTTGGTTGTTCATAAAGCAGTTTTCAAAAGACGTGCCAATTGGCCATTTCAAAGTGACTCCTACAATCAGGGCTGTTTCTGGGCATAAACGGTCTAGGCAAGCTCCTAGGGCTCACTCTAGTGGTCAGGGTGCATTACTGCATCCCTATGTAGCGATTTCTATCGTTATTTTGTTTAGAAGAATTTGACCGGACCAGACCGGTCAGAACACAAAGTAATGTTTATGTTGTGTGCCTCA
This sequence comes from Polypterus senegalus, assembly GCF_016835505.1. NCBI lineage: Eukaryota > Metazoa > Chordata > Cladistia > Polypteriformes > Polypteridae > Polypterus > Polypterus senegalus. The sequence continues at coordinate 24,762,462 of NC_053154.1, forward strand.
GCAGCACCGGCACTGCACGGCACAATCTGTTGCCCAGAAACGGCCCTGGGGGACGCAACATTTTTTTTAAACAATAAAAACCTACAAACACTTGGGCTCGAAGCAAATGTCTGATTATCAGGGTCGGATTTTCCTATAGGCTAACTAGGCTTCAGCCTAGGGCCTCAAGATCAAGAGGGGCCTACATTCAAATTGTTAGCAATTTAAACAAACTTGAAAATGGGAGGTGAAAGGGCCTCATAAGTGGAATAGCCTAGGGCCTCTTTTCATCTAAATCCGTCCCTGCCAATTATATTGTTCCTCTTCTTGCACTTCTTGTTCTACTTCTTCTTCTAACTTCTTGCAGTTGAACTCTAATAAAACTGAGGTGCTTCTTATGGGCACAAAATCTGCAATTGCGAAGGCATCAAAGATCTCAGTATTAATAGACAACACATCTGTTACCTGTACAGATCAGATAAAAAGCCTTGGTGTAATTCTGGATAGCACGTTGTCTTTTCAGTCTCACATTAGTTCTGTTGCTAGAGCAGCTTACTTCCACCTGCGTAACATTAATCGCCTGCGTCCATCTTTATCAAATCACTCTACTGCTATTTTAGTCAACAGTTTGGTCACCTCCCGCCTGGACTATTGCAACTCACTTCTCTTTGGTCTGCCCCAAAAGTTACTACATAAACTTCAACTTGTTCAGAATTTGGCTGCTCGTATAATTACTAAAACACCCTATTCTGATCACATTAAACCTGTTATTCAGCAGTTTCATTGGCTGCCAATAAAGTTTAGGGTCAACTATAAAATGTTAGTCCTTACATATAAGGCTATTCATAATCTTGCCCCTACATATCTCTCACAGCTCCTACAAGTCACTAAACCCTCTCGCATGCTCAGATCCTCTTCTTCCATCAACTTAAATAATCCACCAGCACGTCTTGTCACGATGGGATATCGAGCATTTAGCAGATCGGGACCTTCCTTATGGAACTCATTACCTGCTTATCTTAGGAATATGACTACCCTTCACCAATTTCAGGCTAATCTTAAAACTCATCTGTTCAAAATTGCTTATTCACTGTAATTGTTACTGGTGTTGTTTTATTTGGATTTAAAATTTTTTAGTTATTGAATGTTTATTTTTTATCTGATTATACAGTGATCTTGAGTTTTTTGAAAGGCGCTTCAAACAAAATGTATTATTATTATTATTATTATTATTATTATTATTATTTTTTCGCGTACAAGCGATTTTCGGTCTTAACATCTGACAACCTACACAGCACGAACAACATCATCAACAATGATGATGATGAAAATAAATAATAATCTTCAAACTGAAAGGAGACACAAAATAACAAATGAAAATTAAATGATTAAAAAAGGGAACAGAACAGTTGCTCTTGAGTGAATTGCTAAAAGTTGATTTAACCCAAAGTATGATCGTCTCTAAAATGGCCACACATTAAAACTTGTGTTAAAACTTAGCAAATCTCGTTCTCTGTTGCTCATAAATTTGTGTGATTCGCTCTTGGTCCGCTTAAGCGGGTGTGTGTTTGTGTAGATAGGTAGACTGCACTATTTGCATACAGGAGCATACAGTAAAAAGGAATTGTGGGTAAAGACTCCTACTTAAAGATTTCACTAAATATTGTCATTATGCTAAATTTTCAGTTTATTTAATTAATTTAAACAACATGTATATGTTATGGTAATGTCTTCGTAAAAAGAATTATATGTTGAATGTCACTATTATACTACTATATCATATTGCTGTAGAATTGTGCTCTATACTTGAAATATTTTTATTTTATTATTATATTGTATTGAGGATTATTTGTGTTCTGTTCTGTGTATTTTGATGTAATTACCCTTTTTTTGACACCGTCTGCACGCCCAGCCTACCTGGAAAGGGGTGTTTTTTGAACTGCATTTCCCAAAGTTTCTTCCATTTTTTCCCTACAATATATATTTTTTTTTTTCCCTCATCTTCTTAGACAGCGAAGGCTAGGGGGCTGTCAAAAGGCAGGGCCTGTTAAAGCCCATAGTGATTTTGAGCTATACAAAAATAAATTGCATTGTATTGTACTATCAAAAGGGACACGTTTAACTGGTGGTTTGAATATATATCTATAGAAAGTAATATATAGTTTTAGCAATAATTTAAGTGTTTCTTAGTTTTCTTTAGAGAACCATTAAAGGCAAGTCCACTAATGCAGCCTGATTCTTACTTAGTTTCTGAAATGGTACCCCTCAAGAGTGTATTTTTCTGAGACAGTTTTGAAAACAAATGTTACTATAACTCGATATTCTCAAATTGTGAGCCTGAGGTCCTTAATACTTCTCTGCCCCCAGTTCAGTCTCCAGGTCTGGCAGTGATGATTCATCTTCACCTAGGGCAGCAAAAATCCTAGAACCAGAACTTCCTACAATGTGCTGGTGTCTTAACCGGGCTGTTTTCTGTCTTGTGCCTGTTGTTTCCCTGGTCCCACATGATTCTGAATTAAATTTATGAGTTTGAGAATATTATGGAGGACGACACAGTGGAACAGCTGCTACCTTGTGGTAAGGAGACCAGGGTTTGTGTTTCTATTTTTTTTTATTAGTATTTATTTATTTCTCTGAGGCCTTCATCCAAAGTGACATACAACATTTAAGATAGAAATAGTTACATTTCTTTTGTTTTTCCAATTGGAGTACCGGCAGGTGAAGTGACTCGTGTCAGTTGCGGGACTTGGACTCACGACCTCAGGGTCTGAGCTCCAAAGCCTTAACCAAACTATGCTGCACTGCATGTTCAACTCCAAGGGGGACCCCAAATGGACTTTATGTTGATCATGAATGAGCTGAGCCATGCTAAACTTCAAGGGGGACTACAAACGGACTTTAGATGGATTATGAATGAATCAAACTTCAAGGGGGAACATCCTAACCCCCCATTCCGGAACTCCCCTCAGTCCAAAAAAGGTTTTAGGATTTCAAAATGGTTTGTGGCAGTTATTTCCAGGCCCACCCATGTTGCAATTTCTGGCTTTGCAGATGGTAGAAATTACAGTATACTCTGCACATGTGGCAATAATGACCCTATAAACCCACATGTCAGACTTTAAATATAAAACTGAAACATGCAGAACGTGCTAGACAACTCTGAAATCATTGGAGATATAACTGCTGGACAGAAGGGAAGACCTGGTGGGTGACTATGCCATTGACTAGTGAAGGCTTATTACAGGGGGTCCTCGAGTTACGATACAGTTCCGTTCCTACAACAGTGATGTAACCCGAATTTTGATATAAGTTGAAACACACCCTAGCCTAAGTCACTTACCTATCCTAGCACATTTGCAAAATCATAATCTAGAACATAAAAACACAACTAAGCCACAGAAAAAGGTAAAGGACATAAATATACTGTACTGTACACTGTACTGCAGTAACAGAAAAATGCGTGTAAAAAAAATTCCTTCTCTTTATTCCTTCTGATCTTTTTACAATGTCTAATTTCACTTCCATCGTGATGGCTTTCCTCTTCTTCGAAGCACTGCCATCAGAAGACTCTGACTTTCATTTAGGAGCCATGATAAGGGGCACAAAATCGCCAAACAAAGCAACACAAACAGAACACTTGTGCCTCGCGCAACCAAACTAGTTCTCCCACGTAGTCTGTAAGTACGACGCTAACGGCGTAAGCCGAAACACTCACGTCTCAATTTTTTTAAGTTTTTATGGGAGTGAGCATTGTAAACTCGAAACGTCGTATGTCGAGACATTGGAACTCGAGGACCCCCTGTATTATCTTGCTGACACCTTTATCCAAAGCAATTTACAACATCTGAGAGATAATTGGTTCCATTTCCTTAGTTTTTCCAATTGGAGCACAGGTAGAAGAAGTGACTTGCTTGTTGTCACACTTGTGTCATCAGCTGGACTTGAACCCACAAACACAGGGTTTGAAGACCACAGCCTTAACCACTAAAGCCACACTGCCTGCCTGTTCCGCATATGAGCATGGATGTCTTCCCACAGTCCGAAGACATGCAGGTCAGGTGGACTGGCATTTCTAAATTGCTCCTAGTTTGTGTCCGCCCTATGACAGACTGGTTTCCTGTCCAGGGATTATTGCTGCCTTGTGCTGGGTGACAGCTGCTCTGGATAGGTTTAGAAAAGAGTACGAGGGAGAATTTTATGGTGACCAGCAGACTACAAACCCATGAAGCCCTGTATGTGTCAAGCAAAAAAAAAAAAATTACTAACTCGTTTAAACTGATTATTTTTATTTTGTTCCTGACACTACGGCCATGTGGCGTGATTCCCTGAGGGTGATCCTCATTGTTGAGGACCCAAGTGGCTGGACCAGGCCAAGCGGACGCCCACGTAACACCTGGCTGTGGCAGATAGAGGGTCACGTTCAGAGAGAGTGACTGGACTGCGTGTCTGCCTGGGGGGTTGCCAACCGGGATCCCGAGCTATTTTGTCATGTGGTGAGTACGGCAACACACTGTACCAGTGCACGCTCCCTAACCTGACCTGACTCTTATTTCAGTAGTACAGATCCCTGTTACGTATTAATTCATTCAAAACAGATTATTATTATTTTTCCGTCTTGCAGTTTTTATTACAGAGCTCCATACGGTTTTCTTGGCATACAGCTCAGTGAACTAATCCTGATACTCTGTATGTTCAATTCATCATAATAACTACTCATGGTGGCTCTAAAATCTGTACTGACTCCTACTCTCTCTTCTGTTTCTTTTTCCGGTTTCTTTGTGGTGGTGGCCTGCGCCTCCTCCACCTACTAAAAGCTTCATGATGCTCCAACAATAATGGATGGATTAAAAGGCAGAAGTCTACGTGACCATCATCATCAAGTCCTTCCGTGAGAATCCTAAATCCAAAGAGGACTGTTTCATTTATGTTAGGTAGAATGCCCAGAGGGGACTGGGCGGTCTCATGGTCTGGAATCCCTACAGATTTTATTTTTTTTCTTCAGCCGTCTGGAGTTTTTTTCTGTCCACCCTGGCCATTGGACCTTACTCTTATTCTATGTTAACTAATGTGGTCTTATTTTAATTTCTTATTTTGTCTTTAATTTTTCTATTATTTAATATGTAAAGCACTTTGAGCTACTGTTTGTATGAAAATGTGCTATAGAAATAAATGTTGTTGTTGTTGTTGAACTGTAAAGTGTTAAAATTGGTGACCCGGAACAGGAACTAGTTGGAAGACCACTGCGTTTACTTATTTTTTTCTATCCTCCCTGGCCATTGGACCTTACTTTATTCTTTGTTACTTAGTATTGTCTAATCTTATTTTTGTTTTTTTATAAACTTTTCTTTCTTCATCTTGTAAAGCACTTTGAGCTACACCATTTGTATGAAAATGTGCTTTAGAAATAAATGTTGTTGTTATTGTTGTTGGTTGAAACGGTTCTTTTGAGGAGTCCTGAAATGAGTTTCAAACGCAGGGGAAATTTTGAGAATGGATTTGTGGAATTTTCTCCAGGAACGTGATATTCCTGTATCAGTGGTGGAAACGTTAATAGAAAAAAAGGAAAGTTTAAAATCTATTTGACAATGGCACTGAAGAGTGTAGAATAAACTGAAACTATTGGCTGGATTTAGTCTTCCGGTACTGGTTCACTAAATCAGGGGTCGACAAGACTGGTCATGGAGGACCACTGTGGCTGCAGGTTTTCATTCTAACCCCTTTAAATTGAGTGCCCTGTTTATGCTGCTAATTAACTTCTTTTGAATTTTAAGATTTGTTCCCCAAATGTCTTCCTCTGAATTGCTTCATTTCTTTCCTTAAATGGCACCCAAACAGAAATGAAATGTGGAGTGAGCCAACAGAAGACCAACTAAGTCATGGCCTCAAACTCCAAACAATTTCACTCCAACCAGCTGATTAATGAGGTGCCAATTCCTGTCGTTAATTAAACCCGTTCTTTAATTCCATGGCTTGTTGCTGCTCTCGTGGTGCATTAGCAGACATTTCTGAATTGATGATTTTCTCTTTTCTAAGAGCACTGGTCAAATGTTTTGGGGACCTGAGCAGACCAACATTCCTGAGACCTTCATTTTCTTTATTTTCATATATTGTATATTGGACATCAGGGGGGTATTTTCCGTACGTCGCTTAAATCATCCGAGATCAGATGCCTCATCTTGGATGAGTTATTGCCAGTGAAACTCATCCGGGATAAGTCAGTTTTTCAAATGCAGCCGTGTAGTAGATTAGTCTAGCTGGATCTAATCATCCGAGATGAATGCGCGCCCGTCATGATTGAAAAGTCCATATATATTGAGTCTAGAAAACATGAACAGCAAGTCTTTGATAGGCTGCAACAAAATGACGAAAGAACGGGCACATTTTTCTTTTTACACAAGCAGAGCAGGACCTTTTATTTGAAGGATATGAAAAATTTCAAGATTTAATATGCATAAAGGGTAACACTGCAAAAGCAGTCCAAACCAGAAAAGACGGCTGGCAAAAAGTGGCCAACAAATTAAACGCCAAGTAGTGTGCATTGTACTTACTGAAAGCAGTGTTTCATTTACTATGTGTCAGATTAATTATTATTTAATATTTCATAATTCCAGATCAAACATGAGCACAAGGAGAACATGGGAACAGGTTAAAGTGAAGTACAAGAATATACTTCAAACTGGTAAATATTGCTATATAATTAAAGAATTGTTGACATAAATATAAAAAACATTAACTTTAAAGCTAATAAGAAGTCAGACAAGCAAAAAACAGGTGGAGGTCCACGCGGTCCAGACCTAACCTCTGCGGAAGAGTTGGCTCTCCAGCAAAATGCCCATCGCCCTGTTTCTGAGGGCATTCCCGGGGGAAGCTCCTCCTCAGAACCAGTGGCAGGATGCAGTGGTCACTTCATTTCAGGTAAAGGATGGTCATTGCATATAGTTGTCCTCAATCTGTGCCATAGGTATGTTCCATATAGCCCTCTTTTTTTTGTTGGGTCAGTTGCAGGGAATGTCATATCCCTAGAACTTGTGTCTGACCAACGAGATAGTGACGAAGGTCAAATTTTCATCACGAGGAGAGGTACTGTACATTTTCCAAATAATGTTTGATCAAATTCCACTCTGATCAGTCCCTTGTGTCCCAATCACATTTGGAAATCCTGGGTAATGAGAATGTTAGGCTGATTGTAAGATTCTTTATGGCACTGTGGGTGTTTTTGCCTGTGAACCTGCAATGGCATGAAACGTCTCTTTAATTGTCTGCACACGCAGGTATCCAGGAAACACTAAGAAAACCCGAGGGAAATATTTCAGAGCCAAACAGACTTTACGAATTGCCTGGCAAACTGCATTTTTAGATTGATTTTCCGCATCGCCTACAGTATATAAAAACCTCAAAGCAATGCATACTGTCTGTGTGGTTGTGAGAGCCCGACTTCGCCTAGTTTGACTTCAAATATAAGGTGCTAATAAATCTTTGAAGTACAATATTCCCCCTCGGCTAAAGTGGCATCTTTCAAAAAGAATTTCCTCCAGGAGCAATAAAGGATCTTGCCGATCGCCGATCGCAAGCCCTTTCTATATGAAATTCTCTTCTTATCATTTACGCACCGATATCAATTGGTCGCTCATTCATGAAAGGCAAAGCCATGACTGAATGAATTCCATGCACGGAAACTGATTAAGTGTGTGAACTAACCCTCGCTTATATAGAACAAGCCTGCTCTGAGCAGTTTGAGGATTTGGATGTGTTGCTATGACAACACATCCAGCGAGAATTTCGAAAAACCGACAGATCCAGGATCAGGCCAAATCGTCAACAATTAAATCCGGCTAAACGAGAAATCCACATATGAAAAATACCCCCCCAGTTGTTTTGGCTCATTTTGCATCTCATTATTGTTTGGCTGCTAACTAAGGAAAAAGAAACAATTAAGGGGTCTGAGTCTTCAAGAACAAATCATTTAAAATTAGTTCAAAAGAAGTTCATTAGCAGCAAAAATAGGTCACTCATTCAGAAAAGGGTTAGAATGAAAACCTGCAGCCACGGTGGTCCTCCAGGACTGGAGTTGGTGACCCCTGCACTAAACAGCATTGCAGGAAAAATAAAAAACTACTGAAATAAGAGAAAAATAAAAAATAATCCATTCAAATAAATTACCTAATTCATTCGAATGAGTTACCAATTTATTTGAATGGATTATGAACACATTTGGTTTTTTTTTTGCCTGACACCTACGTGGCTCCATACAGACCACTTACACTAACTTCTTCATTTTGTCTGTAATATTTAAATGGGGTGCAAGTGTAATGTCATCAAGTAAACGCTCCAATAATCCATTTTTCTTCTGTTTATTGTGTTTAAACAGTCAGTCAGTCAGTCATTTTCCAACCCGCTATATCCTAACACAGGATCACGGGGGTCTGCTGGAGTCAATCCCAGTCAGCACAGGGCACAAGTCAGGAACAAATCCCGGGCAGGACACCAGCCCACCACAGGACACGCACACACACCAAGCACACACTAGGGACAATTTAGGATTGCCAATGCATCTAACCTGCATGTCTTTGGACAGACTGAAAGTGAACGCAGGTCTCCTTACTGCGAGGCAGCAGCGCTACCACTGCGCCACCATGCCACCCCTGTTTAAACAGTACGCTCTTCCATCTATCCATCCATTTTTCAAACCTGCTTATCCTCCTTCTACCGGTCATTAGTCCAGCCCCTCAGATTTACATTTGCATTAATTTGCATAGCTGACGCTTTTATCCAAAGTGACTCACAGAAGAGGTCAACCTAATTGAGTCAACATCAGTCTGGGGGGCTGTTTGGGAACAAGTGTGACAGGACAAGGATATGAAGCTCATCGTCACAAATGAAGAGCTCAGAACAAGCTACAAGCGAATTACAATTCTTAGATAATAAAAACGCAACAGCTAATATCAGTTAGAGAGAAATTCACCAAATGGGAGTCTTCAAATTAGGGCAGTCTTAACAGCATCATAGGACCCCGGGCAAAGTAATGTGCTTGGGCCACTGTTTTGATAGCAAAACAGAAATAGACATTGGCATCAGAAACATTGTGGGCCCCTGTGCTCCTGGGGCCCCCGGCCAGTGCCCATTGTGCCCATACGTTCAGACAGCCCTGCTTCAAATGCTTATTTAACACAGTGAGCGAGTTAGAATTTGGAAAGGAGGTGGGAAGCCCGTTCCATCAGCTCTGAGCTACACAATAAAATGACTGGACTGAAATTTAATACCAAGCAGAGGTGGCCTGACCAGATGCCGCTCATTAGCAGACTTGAGTGGTTGAGAAGAAGCTTAGGACTTCACAAGTGTCAGGTGCTGACCCATTGACTGCTCTGTAGGCAAACAAGCATCAAGGATCTGTGCTCCTAACAAGGGCCAATGTAGCGGTAGTAAAGAGGATTAGAACTGACATGTGCCCGACTCAGATGGATCAACACTAGATGTGCCCCTGAATTTGGAATCACCTGCAGCTGCTTGGTGACACATTGCAATACTCCTGCCAGCAGAAAGTGGCAGGGTCCAGATGTGACAAGATCTTGTGCAACATACTCGGTCAGATGTGGTCTCATCTTACAGATACTGATACAGAAGTTGAATAAATCTGCAAGACCGAGAGATCATAGCAACATGGTCCATGAAGAGCACCTCGTCATCGATCACCACCTTTATATTACGTCATTATCCAGGGTGACTTACCAGGTGGAGCACAGGCAGGAGAAGCAACACAACGGTGTGCCAGTTGCAGGAACTGAACCCATAGGCTCAGAGTTTGAAGTCCAAAACTTTAACCACTGTACCACAGTGCCTGCCTGTGATAATGAACTAAGCTGCACAGAGATGGGGGCTGAATAGACAGATGAGCTGTGATAATAAGTAGTAGTTCTGTCTTTGACAAGTTGAGCTGAAGATGGCGTTCCTTCATCCAGGTTGCAATATCAATGAGACCTGCAGAGTTATCTAGTTCAGGGGTCTCCAGCTCCGGTCCTGGAGGACACTGTGGCTGCAAGTTTTTATTCTAACCCTATTTTTAATTGAGTGCCCTGTCTGTGCTGCTAATTAACTTCTTGTGAATTCATTTTAATTGAATTTCTTTTTCAAGATTTGTTCCCCTGAATTTCTTCATCGTTCATTTTTTTCCTTAAACAGAAATGAAATGTGAAATGAGTGAACCAACAGAAGACCAACTAAGTCAGGGCCTCAAGCTCCAACCAAGTTCACTCCAACCAGTTGATTAATTAGGCGTCGATTCTTGTTGTCAATTAAACCCGTTCTTTAATTCCATGGCTTGTTGCTGCTATCGTGGTGCATTAGAAGACATTTCCGAAATTGTTGATGTTCTCTTTCTCTCTTTTTGGGGTCCTGAGCAAATCTTTCTTTATTTACAGATATTATATGATGGACACCAGGGGGTATTTTCCGTATGTCGCTTAAAGCATCCGAGATCAGATGCCTCATCTTGGATGAGTTAATGCCGATGAAACTCATCTGGGATAAGTCTGTTTTTCAAACGCAGCCGTAGATTAGTCTAGTTGTTTCTAATCATCCGAGATGAATGTGCGCCCGCGCTGATTGAAAAGCCCATATATATTGAGTCTAGAAAACATGATCAGCAAGTCTTTGATAGGCTGTAACAAAATGACGAAAGAACGGGTGCATTCCTTCACACAAACGGAGCAGGACCTGTTACTTGAGGGATATGAAGAATTTCAAGATTTAATATGCACAAGGGGTAACACTGCAAAAGCAGCCCAAACCAGAAAAGGTGGCTGGCAAAAAGTGGCCAACAAATTAAAAGTCAAGTTGTGTGCATTGTATTTACTGAATGCAGTGTTTTATTTCTTATGTGTCAGCTTAATTATTATTAAATATGTCATAATTCCAGATCAAAAGTGAGCACAAGGAGAACATGGGAACATGTTAAAGTGAAGTACAAGAATATACTTCAAACTGGTAAATATTGGTATATAACTATTTAAAGAATTGTTGACATAATCATATATAATATCAAAAACATTAATTTGAAAGCTAATAAGAATGAGGCAGACAAGCAAAAAACAGGTGGAGGTCCACGCGGTCCAGACCTAACCTCTGCGGAAGAGTTGGCTCTCCAGCAAAATGCCCATCGCCCTGTTTCTGAGGGCACTCCAGGAGGAAGCTCCTTCTCAGAACCAGTGGCAGGATGCAGTGGTCACTTCATTTCAGGTAAAGGATGGTCATTGCATATATTTTGTCCTCAATCTGTGCCATAGGTATGTTCCATATAGCCCTCTTTTTTTTTTGCTGGGTCAGTTGCAGGGAATGTCGTATCCCTAGAACTTGTGTCTGACCACCGAGATATTGATGAAGGTCTGATTATTCATCAGGAGGAGAGGTTCATTTTCCAAATGTCTGAACAAACTCCGCTCTGATCAGTCCCTTGTGCTAATCGTGATATAACTGTTTTGCAGGAGCCTGTAGCCAGCACACATGTACCTTTTGGAACATCCACATCAAAAAAAGGAGATGGTGAGGTTGGTTGAACCATTTGTTGTACTTGATTCAAAATGATATACTGTGTGTACAATATAGAGGAAAAGCCATTTGTAATTGTGTATTTATTTGGAGAAAAATGTGAGGGCTCTATACAAGAGATATCTTCACCAGAAAGTCTCGTACAGGAAACTAAAAATGAGGAAAATACAGCAGGACATGGAACTTCATGAACTGAGGACAACCAAAATGAAGTTGCAGATAAAAATACTAGAAAAATGGTAACAAAATTCTCTTATCTCTTTCCCTTATGTGTATGCATGAGTGTATCTTTAATTTATGTTCTCCTCCTTACAGGCTGAAGGTCCGTAATATATAATAAATCAGTTTTGTGTGAAACCACTGTTGTCTTTTTCATTGAAAATGTTGGGCCACAATTGTGTCTCTGGCAGCTCTGCCACTGGTTTGCTCAAGGTGCACTGGGTCAAGGTCCTCATCAGACTGCACCAAAACCTCAGGGACTCTCTCTTTTCTGATGGTCGCTATGTTGTGTAAGACAAAGCATGCAACGATTATGTCATATGCTCTGTCAGGTGCAACCCTCAGCCTTTTTAGACATTGAAATCTCTCCTTCAGGTGGCCAAAGGTCATTTCAATTCGTGCCCTTGTCCTAGACAGAGCTGCATTATATCAAGTTTGTGGCTCAGGGTTGGGGTCAAGAAACGGGGTCGTTAGAAAATTCCTACAGGCATATCCCCTGTCCCCAAGCAGGATTCCATCATGATGACTTGTGGAATATGTACAATTTGTGAATACAATACACACATCACCATGATTTATAATTAGATTATTACCTTGTTCAAATGTCCGATACAGGTGTGACTCTCTGATCTAGTTGATACTTTGTGACCCTCTGGAGCACGGGCAGAGTTTAAGGGTGGGTGTTGAACCTCCAAGCTCCCATTCAACGGATGCATTGTTACTAAAAAGGGATGTCTTTTTACTCAAAATATTTTTATGGCCACAACTCATGTAAATATCTTAATAATCAACGAATTGTGTCGTTAAACAGAGACACGTTCTGCACTACATGAATTACGGAGTTCTTTATTGTTACAAATTCAGTTTGAGAGATGTCACTTCAGCCCGTGTATTTGGTATTCACTATTTTCCTCCGAGCACACGTCAGACGGTCGCTCCGCGCGCCGTTCTTTGTTTAAGTAATCGCAAAGCGGCGCGCGCGCGTGTCCGCGTGTCTCGCGTGCCCGCGGCTTGCAGGTACAGTATGTCCAAGCAGCGGTGCCGCGATTTGAGCAAACCTTTATCAAAACTTCACACACACCACCATGAGAAAATATGTAGCAAGGAAAAATGTCAGTTGGACAAAATGCATCAAAAAATAAAAGTGTTTTAACTTTCCATCGATCCATCAATTTTCTAAACCCACACATCCAGAGCAGGGAAGCTGGAGCCTAAATCAGCAAGCACCGAACGCAAGTCTTCTGTCATTTCGATATCGTTAATGGAACTTGTGTATTCTTTCAGAATTTCAAAGTTTTAAACGAGTTTCTGTAAGTGTGTTTCAGATTATTTTGTTATGAACAATTTATAATATGTGACTAGGGATATTTGATGTGAATATACAGCATTTTGCTTTAGACTCTAAAACATGCGATTCATTTTTTATGGCTTGTGTGGACTCCCAAACCTTAATGTCAAACTCCGCCCACGCGTATCATAAGCACAGCACTGATGGGAGAAATCATGGGGCGTGATGACCGGTCTCAATGAGGAGGGTCCACACTCCTAAAAATAAACGCAGTCCTTCACAGCAATGCCAAAAGGGAACTATTTTTGATTACCTAAAAGCCATCCACGTGTAGTTTCCAGAAAGAACCTTTATTTAGATTAAAACAGGCTCCACTGAGTAAATATCCATGAATAGATGGTAAAAGATTTGTGAAATACCAAAGGGTCATTCATTTCAAAAGACTCTTGCTGCCTTCAGTAATACAAGCCAAGTCCAGGTTTTCCTAATATATTAGTTTCCTGCTAGGTAGCCTACCGTACATTAAAGACTGATAATCACCGACATGCAAAAACGTCTGTTTCCCTGAGATTCCCCACTCTCAACATACAATCCTGAGAAACCCTTATCTCTGTTCACTGCGTCTGTTCCAAAGAAAATCGGACCCGAAGCTTGAACGAATCCCGCCCCGGTCGGGATGCCACTCGCACAAACATTTAATCGGGGCCAACTGAGAATCAGCAGGTAATGATACAGACGAGAGCACCTATAGAGACGATGGATTACGGCCATGCAACCTTTAAACAGCTAAAATCGTTTTATTATGCACCATGGGCGACATTTTCTGCATTGATTCCCTGTTTTATTCTGCGCCATTACATCTGTAGTGACAGCCACTAACACAGGACACACAGTGCGTCTCCCATGAATACGCTCTGTGCGCGCTCTCGAAGCAGACACGTACAATTTCCAACACTTCATTAAAAAATAATATAAAATAAGACCTAAAAAGCTTCACCTTTAGTCTTCACATAAACGTCCAACGCACGATTGCAGCCACATGGTACAAGTCACAGGGTTTTCAAAAACGACCACTTCGGTTTGGCTGCGGACCCGCACGTTGCTTCTGCACCTCCTGCTGTTTACCTTTGGTAGTTCAAGACACAGAACGACATCTTGTTGATGCAGGGAAAAAAAAAGAAAGAAACACAAACACGCTGCTATTCTCGTAATGAACAGATCCTTACGCTACGAAACAGATTTTCTGTTGCCAATCTGCATTTTAATATATATATTATGGGGAGATAACAGGCAAATATAATGATTTTTGGAATATATTAAGTCAGTGTTCTAAATATATAACAACAAAGCCTGATTATATAAAGTCAGCGGCGGAATAGATACAGTAATTCCAGAATATATAAAGTCAAAGCCTGATTATATAAAGTCAGCGTCAGAATATATAAAGTCATTCCTGAATATATTAAGTCCTTCCCGAATCATTCCTGAATATATAAAGTCAGCGTCGGAATATATAAAGTCAAAACTTAAATATATAAAGTCAGAGTCAGAATATATAAAGTCATTTTTGAATATATAAAGTCAGAATTGGACTACAGTATATAAAATCATTTCCGAATATTTAAAATTAGGACAAATTACAAATAAAATGGTCTAGTTCCATCAAATACTTTAATTTCGGTGCTTGTCATTTCACTCGCACTAGTGAAAGGGAAACTTCGACAGAAGTCACTCAGAGTCGAACGGGCTTGTGATGTTCGTCCAAAAATGCGCCCATACATAAAGAATAAATAAATATAGTGTTCAAAATGCCAGGCACATACATCATTTTGAATACATTAACTGAACAGTGTTTATATATATATATATTTTTTTTTCTGAATATGTTATTGTTAACTTAGTTCATTACGTTGTATTAGGAACTCATTGATTGAGTTTACTAAAAATGTGCCTGAGTCGTTTCAATCAATATCAATATAATCTGACTTTAAATTTATATATTCAGGAATGACTTTATATATTCCAACGAAAACATTATATTCAAGTTTTGACTTTATATATTCTGACACTGACTTTATATATTCAGAAAATCATTGTATTTGCCTGTTTGGCACCCCATAATACACTGAAAAAAATGTCATGTCAGATTAAAATAAAAAAAAAAATGTACATCAGTTGCACATAATAAAATTGTTTTTATCAAAGATAATTTAATTATTCTTAATGCACTAAATTATTATATTCTGAAACAACATGATATTTTTATATAAATGAATTAAACTTTTTCATTCTCTGTTAAATTAATTATGTTATGTTAAACATGGCTCATGTCAATGAAACAACTCCACGCAGGAAAGACACGGGAAGTAAACCCGGGTCTCCTTATTGCGGGGCAGGAGCGCTACCACTGCACCACCATGCCAGCCTTGACAAAACATTAAAAGAGAATACAAGAAAAAACGCAAAACGGAGTATATTAGCCTGTGTGATTATGTATTTTAAATGAATATCTGAATATTTCTCGTTGTGTGTGTGTGTTTTTATTTTTATAATTTTTATTTCACTAACCTTTCTCTCTTAACCAGAGACAATAACTTAGACGAACAACCTGTTGCTTCTTTGAAAGTCACATGACTTTACCGCCAAGTTATCCAATCTCTGCTGACGATGAATCCGCTTGGTGCGTATTAATTTCCGGTGAGGACTAAATATAACTATTTTGACTTCTACCTAAATGACTGAAATTAGTATATTGCACATCCCATAAGATTCAATAAATTAAACATGATCGAGACATGTTCAAAAGTTGAATATAAACAATACATGTACTACATTATAACCCTTTAGAATTGTCTATATTTCTGCATAACTATGACCTAAAAAATCATCCGATTTTCACTTAAGTCCTAAAAGAAGATAAAGATAAACCAGTTAAACAAATGAGACAAAAATATGATACTTGGTCATTTATTTATTGAGGAAAATGATTGAATATTACATATTTGTGAGTGGCAAAAGTATGTGAACCTCTAGGATTAGCAGTTAGTCTGAAGGTGAAATTCGAGTCAGGTGTTTTCAATGGGATGCCAGTGTGGCTGAGTTAGTTTGTTTTATTGTGAACATTCTCAAAACTTTTTTTATATATACTGAACTTCTTTTGTTTTATATATATTGTAAATTTTATTTATTTTTGAATGTAATCATTGTATCTGTTGTATATAGTTCCTATTTGTCTGTTGTAGCGGGGGGGTCACTTTAATTGATGCATCACCCACGGGACGCGCATGTAGCGTACAGCAGACTCCTGGCAAAAGCTGGATGACGCTTTTGCAGGAGACCGAGAGCGCCTGACGTTGCATGTGCTGACTGTGCCCTTTACTGCTTGTCTTGTAGAAAAAAGC
Organism: Polypterus senegalus; assembly: GCF_016835505.1. Classification (NCBI taxonomy): domain Eukaryota; kingdom Metazoa; phylum Chordata; class Cladistia; order Polypteriformes; family Polypteridae; genus Polypterus; species Polypterus senegalus. The sequence goes on from NC_053154.1 coordinate 24,778,890, forward strand.
TGGATGACGCTTTTGTAGAATAAACGGCAGAATTCGGGTATTGCTGTGTCTGTCTTCTTCCAAATCACCAGCAACCATTCTAAAGCTGCTACACCAGTCAGGTGTGAGTGGGCACCCTGTGTTATTTAAAGAACAGGATCTATCAAAGTCTGCTCTTCACAACACATGTTTGTGGAAGTGTATCATGGCACGAACAAAGGAGATTTCTGAGGACCTCACAAAAAGAGTTGTTGATGCTCATCAGGCTGGAAAAGGTTACAAAACCATCTCTAAAGAGTTTGGACTCCACTAATCCACAGTCAGACAGATTGTGTACAAATGGAGGAAATTCAAGACCATTGTTACCCTCCCCAGGAGTGGTCGACCAACAAAGATCACTCCAAGAGCAAGGCGTGTAATAGTCGGCAAGGTCACAAAGGACCCCAGGGTAACTTCTAAGCAACTGAAGGCCTCTCTCACATTGGCTAATGTTCATGTTCATGAGTCCACCATCAGGAGAACACTGAACAACAATGGTGTGCATGGCAGGGTTGCAAGGAGAAAGCCACTGCTCTCCAAAAAACATTGCTGCTCGTCTGCAGTTTGCTAAAGATCATGTGGACAAACCAGAAGGCTATTGGAAGAATGTTTTGTGGATGGATGAGGCCAAAATAGAACGTTTTGGTTTAAATGAAAAGTGTTATGTTTGGAGAAAGGAAGAACTGCATTCCAGCATAAGAACCTTATCCCATCTGTGAAACATGGTGGTGGTAGTATCATGGTTTGGGCCTGTTTTGTTGCATCTGGGCCAGGACGGCTTGCCTTCATTGATGGAATAATGAATTCTGAATTATATCAGAGAATTCTAAATGAAAATGTCAGGACATCTGTCCATGAACTGAATCTCAAGAGAAGGTGGGTCATGCAGCAAGGCAACGACCCTAAGCACACAAGTCATTCTACCAAAGAATGGTTAAAGAAGAATAAAGTGAATGTTTTGGAATGACAATGAAAGTGCACAGACAGACATTGTATATATATACTGTATATATATATATATAGACAGTACACATAGATTGGCATCCCAAGCGGAATTGAACAAGGATTAGGAGGCCAGTACAATGAAAGGCCTAGAGGAGATGAGCATGGATAAATATTTTCTCCCCCAATATGTTACATGGCAGCCTCTGCTGAGGTTAGGATCCCCACCTGGACACTGGCAGGGCATGCTGGAACCTGTAGTCCCATAAGGAAGCCTTGTGCGGACCACCAAGGGGAGCTGAAGGGATTCACAATCCTTAGTTTTTGGGTCTTCCGATTGACCCATCGGCAGTTCCCTAGCACTGAAAATACTCCTGGGTCTTGCAGAAAAGAAGCCACTCGACTTCATCCAGGCCAGTTGGAGTTGTGGTGGAGAGAAAGAAGACAAAAAATGTGCTGTGATTGATTGAAGCTTGTTTAAAGCCTTTGGGTAGAGTATATATACATATATGATACAGTCCCTGCCAAAATAATACAAAGAGTACACAACACATGTCTCACCCTATTTGGGGCTCATCAGGTGTATGCACCTTTGCTTCTCCTTACAGGAATCTAACCTCAGACGTCAGAGTCACAGTGGCTGGTTCACTTACTTGACAGGTTATAGATCGGAGTATTATATCCATAGATCTGAATCGCAATCTGAATATTTGGATGATTACCTACCACGTCTATGATCTGCTTCTCGCAACGGAGAGGATGTAGTAGATGTTTGCCAACTGGCCAACCAACCACAAGTGTTACCTGGTAGGTAATCATCCAAATAATCAGATTGTAATTCAGATCTATGGTTATATATATATATATACTAGAGGGTTCCCCCCTGCTCACTTCGCTCGCCAACCTCTCCGGCCTGTGCTATGTGCCAGCAACTTCACGTCTCTGCCACTCAAGTTGTGAAGAGGGGGGCTGAACACACCACAAGGAGATGTGGTCGATCCTCCAAAACCCCCTCTTAAACGGTGATACAATGGGAAACAAATAGTTTTTTATATACCTTCTCTTTGCTCAATCAGCTGCTGGATTGCTGCTGCTGCTGTGTCATGTGATCTGCATTTCACGAGGTGCTTCAAACATTTAAAGGCCTGTATAGCAGCTGTCCTACTCTTTGTCTTTTATTTTTGGCCCCGGGCATGGTAAAATCTTTTGGCACAAAGTCTCGTCTCGTGGGACGAGAGTTCTTGATATTTTTTAGTTTTAATTTAAAAACGGAATAAGAATCTGACAATCTAACAACATCACATTAAAGTTTGATAAATTCTGAAAAGAATGATACCAAACATATATACAGTATGTAGATTTTAAAATAAGCCTGATTTAAAGAGTGACAAAAAAGTGACATAAGTCACATAAAATCATTGCACAAAATCATTGCACTTTTAGGATTATGATTTTATATATAGAGAGTATATATACAGGTATGTATATATATATATATATATATATATATATATGTATATATATATATATGTATATATGCTTTGCTCGCCCACCCCCCCCAACCAACTCGTGTCGTGAAGTGGGGGGGCTGAACACACACTAAGGAGATGCGGGCGGATCAGCTGCTGGCTTGCAGCTGCTGCAACAGAGCTTCATGTTCTGCATAGCGTGCTGTGCATCGATCATTTAAAGCCTGTACAGCAACTATCCTTTTATCTCACTTCCTTGTCTCGTGGGATATACAGTGGTGTGAAAAACTATTTGCCCCCTTCCTGATTTCTTATTCTTTTGCATGTTTGTCACACAAAATGTTTCTGATCATCAAACACATTTAACCATTAGTCAAATATAACACAAGTAAACACAAAATGCAGTTGTTAAATGATGGTTTTTATTATTTATTTAGGGAGAAAAAATCCAAACCTACATGGCCCTGTGTGAAAAAGTAATTGCCCCTTGTTAAAAATAACCTAACTGTGGTGTATCACACCTGAGTTCAATTTCCGTAGCCACCCCAGGCCTGATTACTGCCACACCTGTTTCAATCAAGAAATCACTTAAATAGGAGCTGCCTGACACAGAGAAGTAGACCAAAAGCACCTCAAAAGCTAGACATCATGCCAAGATCCAAAGAAATTCAGGAACAAATGAGAACAGAAGTAATTGAGATCTATCAGTCTGGTAAAGGTTATAAAGCCATTTCTAAAGCTTTGGGACTCCAGCGAACCACAGTGAGAGCCATTATCCACAAATGGCAAAAACATGGAACAGTGGTGAACCTTCCCAGGAGTGGGCCGACCAAAATTACCCCAAGAGCGCAGAGACGACTCATCCGAGAGGTCACAAAGACCCCAGGACAACGTCTAAAGAACTGCAGGCCTCACTTGCCTCAATTAAGGTCAGTGTTCACGACTCCACCATAAGAAAGAGACTGGGCAAAACGGCCTGCATGGCAGATTTCCAAGACGCAAACCACTGTTAAGCAAAAAGAACATTAGGGCTCGTCTCAATTTTGCTAAGAAACATCTCAATGATTGCCAAGACTTTTGGGAAAATACCTTGTGGACTGATGAGACAAAAGTTGAACTTTTGGAAGGCAAATGTCCCGTTACATCTGGCGTAAAAGGAACACAGCATTTCAGAAAAAGAACATCATACCAACAGTAAAATATGGTGGTGGTAGTGTGATGGTCTGGGGTTGTTTTGCTGCTTCAGGACCTGGAAGGCTTGCTGTGATAGATGGAACCATGAATTCTACTGTCTACCAAAAATCCTGAAGGAGAATGTCCGCCATCTGTTCGTCAACTCAACCTGAAGCGATCTTGGGTGCTGCAACAGGACAATGACCCAAAACACACCAGCAAATCCACCTCTGAATGGCTGAAGAGAAACAAAATGAAGACTTTGGAGTGGCCTAGTCAAAGTCCTGACCTGAATCCAATTGAGATGCTATGGCATGACCTTAAAAAGGCGGTTCATGCTAGAAAACCCTCAAATAAAGCTGAATTACAACAATTCTGCAATGATGAGTGGGCCAAAATTCCTCCAGAGCGGTAAAAGACTCATTGCAAGTTATCGCAAACGCTTGATTGCAGTTATTGCTGCTAAGGGTGGCCCAACCAGTTATTAGGTTCAGGGGCAATTACTTTTTCACACAGGGCCATGTAGGTTTGGATTTTTTCTCCCTAAATAATAAAACCATCATTTAAAAACTGCATTTTGTGTTTACTTGTGTTATATTTGACTAATGGTTAAATGTGTTTGATGATCAGAAACATTTTGTGTGACAAACATGCAAAAGAATAAGAAATCAGGAAGGGGGCAAATAGTTTTTCACACCACTGTATATATATATATATATATATATATATATATATATATATATATATATATATATCAACCTTAAGACAAGATTAACATTTATCAAATTGCACAGTTTTCTCATGTCATACGTAAGTATGTGTCTCCAATGTATAACGGGAGTTGCTTTAGATCCTTTTCTTAGATCTTCAAATGAGTGTCTGCTTAGAATTCCAAGAGCTAAACTTAAAAGAAGTGGTGAAGCGGCCTTCTGCTGTTATGGACCTAAAATCTGGAATAGCTGATCCATAGAAATTTGCCAGGCGAATATGTTGGAGCACTTTAAAAACTGCTAAAAACTCATTACTTTAACATGGCTTTCTCATAACTTCATTTTAGTGTCACTCAGATATTCTGTATATGCACTTAATTATAATATCTATCATGGCTCCACAATCCATACTAACCCCTACTTTCTCTGCCTTTCTTTTTCTGGTTTTCTCTGCACCACCACCACTCGATCAAAGCACTGCGATGTTCCTACATTGATGGATTGAAGGCCAGAGGTCCATATGACCATCATTGTCTAATTCTTACACGTGAAGCCTGAAAACCATGAGGGCTGACTTGGCTGGGTGGTCTCATGGCCTTGGAGCCCCTGCAGGTTCTGTTTTTTTTTTTCTCCAGCCCTCTGGAGTTTATTTTTTATTTTTGTTTTTTCTGTCCTTCCTGGCCATCGAACCGTACTTTTTTTCTTTCTTCATCTTGTAAAGCACTTTGAGCTACATCATTTGCTTGAAAGCAATTAAATAAATGTTGTTGTTGTAGTTTTCTGCTGTCTTGTGAATTTAATTTTTCTGGTACTTTTGTTTTGCTCCTCGTTTTACTCCTTTTGGTTTGATATATTTATTATCTGTATCTTTAAGTTATAATTTCTCTCTATCGTCACACATCTTTGTTTCATTGGATACGCCTATGCTTAGGCTGTCCTCTTTCCTAAAGAAAAGTCTTTATTTTATTTGTAGCTGATGTATTGTTTGTATGCAGATTGAAAGCAGCTGAATGAGTTAATCCTAGTCATTGGCTAACTTCATTTTTTACTATTATTCATTTAAAGCTCTTCACAGTGCATACTAATGAGGAATTTGTTGAAACATGCATATTGGAGGAAATTAATGGGGGCTATTATGATAAAGAAAAGGACCCTTGATTCAGGGCTAATGGACCTTGACATTGCTTTGTTTTAAACCCTGCAGGACCTGTTCCCGGTTTGTAATGTACATTATAACTCTGCTTTGAGATTTGGGGAGGGTGTTGTGTGTGTTTTTTGTTGTTTTTTTTTTTGTTGGTTTTGTGTTCTGGTTTCCTCCAACAATCCAAAGACATGCAGGTTAGGTGGATTGGTGACACCAGATTTGCCTCTGGCACCTTGTCCAGAGTTTATTCCTTCCTTGTTTCCTTTTCTAGCTGGGATAGCCATGACCTTGAGAGAATGTTGTGCAGAACTTCGAGACAGGATTGTGTTGATGAATAGATCTGGGGAAGGCTACAATAACTTCCGGCAGCACTGAAGCTTCCCAAGAGCACAGTGGCCTTCATAAATTTATAATAATTTGGTACAATCACAACTCTTCCTAGATCTGGCAACCTAGTCAAACTGAAGAATCGATGGAAATGGATCATAGTATGAGAGGTTACCATGAATCCAATGGACACTCTTACTGAGCCTCAGAGAACCTGCATGGATATTGGTCAAGTTTCCAGAAGGACAACCACCACTGCACACCCTGAAAGTGAGAGAACTTCTGAAAAAACTGCGTGAAGACGACTGAGATGAAGATTGCAAGACCAAGGGTGCATTGATAATTTGGAAAAGTGGATGATGCCCTTCGTTGAATTTCAGTGCTTTCGTTGGATGATTTTAAACTAAGTGAAAGACGGTATGTTCGATGATCTGTTGCCATGCGTACAGCATATAAGCAAAAACGGTATTTTTGTAGACGATGTTCAGTTGTTTGACCAGTACTGCAACCTGAAATTACGTTTTTTGACAGTCTCCTTCTTGAACAGTGGTGTTCATACTTTCAAAGTTGTGTAAATAAAGCCAGTTATTCAGAGCTGCCTAAAATCTGCATATTTTTATTTTGTATTCCTGGGCACAGTGCCAACAGGGACGTGCAGGCAAGGGAGGCAGGTGGTCATCATGAAAAGTAAAAAAAACTAATAATGATAACATAAAATAACTTTGTCCACTGGTCTGTGCTATGTTTGTTTTCTGTATGATTTCAATAATTTTGATCATTTTTATAGTCAAAATCACTGAACTGATGCATTTCCTGTTCAAATACAGGGGGCTAACACACCTCACCTCAGACTGCGCTCTCCCTCACACACCGAGTTGATGCAGGCAATTGGCGCGTGCCTGTTGCTGTCTCTCTGTATGTCGCCAATATGATGCTTCCAGACACGTTTATTATACACCCTGACTTTCCACAGTCTGGCTGATATCTTTAATAAATGTGTGTGACATATTTAGTCTTGCTGATCGCACATAAAACCGCAGTGAAAAGGCACAAGGTGGGCAGACAGTACTGTTAAGCACTGAAGGTGCTCGTTGCTGCTGTTCTTCTACACAGAGACTCTCGGTGCCAATAAGTTAGCGATATCAGAAAGTCAAGTGCACTGCAGCGGTCCATTTGTTTTTTTTTTTTTGTTACGACTGACTGGCAAAATGGAAGATGAACACTTTTAAAACTAAAAGAAAATGAGGACTTTTACAAGAAAGTGACGGAGATTTTTGTGGAGAAGGAAGCCGCATGGACTTCATTTACAAATAAAGGTAAGACCATAAACTGTTTTCAATTTTATAAAAAATGGGATCAGACTAAGAAAAAAAAAATCCAATATTTAAAAAAATATTTTTTGACTTTAAATAAAATATTCTTTTATTTTTCTTGTTATCCTTTGGTTGAACAGTCTGTACTAAAATTGGTCAAAGCATCAGAATTAAAAGCTTTTAAAAACAACTAAATATTTTAATTAGATAGATAGATAGATAGATAGATTAAAAGACACTATATGACAGATAGATAGATAGATAGATAGATAGATAGATAGATAGATAGATAGATAGATAGATAGATAGATAGATAGATACTTTATTAATCCCAAGGGGAAGTTTACATAATCCAGCAGCAGTATACTGATACAAAGAAACAATATTAAATTAAATAGTAATAAAATGAAAAAAAAAATGAAAAAAATTAAAATTAAATTAATGTTAGCATTTACTCCCCCGGGTGGAATAGAAGAGTCGCATAGTGTGGGGGAGGAACGATCTCCTCAGTCTGTCAATGGAGCAGGACAGTGACAAAAGTCTGTCACTGAAGCTACTCCTCTGTCTGGAGATGACACTGTTCAGTGGATGCAGTGGATTCTTCATGATTGACAGGAGTTTGCTTAGTGCCCATCGCTCTGCCACAGATGTTAAACTGTCCAACTTTACTCCTACAATAGAGCCTGCCTTCCTAACAAGTTTGTCCAGGCGTGAGGCATCTTTCATCTTTATGCTGCCACCCCAGCACACAACGCGTAGAAGAGGGCACTCGCCACAACCGTCTGGTAGAACATCTGCAGCATCTTACTGCAGATGTTGAAGGATGCCAACCTTCTCAGAAAGTATAGTCTGCTCTGACCTTTCTTACATAGAGCATCAGTATTGGCAGTCCAGTCCAATTTGTTATCCAGCTGCACTCCCAGATATTTATAGGTCTGCACCCTCTGCACACAGTCACCTCTGATGATCACAGGGTCCATGAGGGGCCTGGGCCTCCTAAAATCCACCACCAGCTCCTTGGTTTTGCTGGTGTTAAGGTGTAAGTGGTTTGAGTCGCACCATTTAACAAATGTGTTAAAAATTAAGGTCAAAATTGAAAACTGTTTTTTGTACACCACTCTATACTTTCATTTGTATTGAATGAGTATGAATTGTGGAATTGCAAAATTGAACTCATGGTGGGTGAGGAGCAAATGTGCTTTCTCCGCTCTCTGTCTCCGCTATAAATGTAACATCCTTTCTTAGCCAAATATGCACCTTACCTATGTGTGTGTAAAGAATGCTGGTGAGATATGAAACATAGCCAGTAGTCAATGTGCATGCTGCCAATTGAACAGTTAATAAGCTACTCTTTGGGGTTCATATATTTGTAAATCTGACTCTGAAGGAGTCTGTGCCTCACCAGCCATGAACCTCACCGCACGTCACTGAATGTCAACGTTGAAAGAGAATTTTCCTTGATCAACACACATTGGAGAACAAAAAAAAAACAGATGGTCTGTTAACTCTGCCAGAGGAATTCTTCCTACAGAGTACAATTTTAAGAACGTTTCTTGTCTGGAGTTCCACGCCTATGTTGCTGGAACGATGAACTCCTGCAAAAAGTCTCCTCGTCCGAAAAATATGAAACTGTATAGTTATACTATAACTTTTAATTTTGATGACTCGTTTTGTGATCTGTCAGATTAGTTGTTTATAAAGTTTTCATTGTAACACACAGTTCACACTGTGTTTCGTGCAGAGGCGGCCTTAGGGGTGTGTGGGGCCTAAAGCTGACTAGCCCCACACTGGTCCGGTTACATCAAATGCTGTTACTGGTATGTGTGGACTGTATAAACTTTCACGTGAATTTAATAAAAATAATGTTAACATTAACACCAAATTTTCTCATTACAGTATTCAGCTATATTTCTGCATGATAACACGTGGTCTTTATCAAAATATAATGATATAATCTATTAAAAAAAGTCAATTCATAATTCATGATAATACCACAACAGTGCGAAATGCAATGCAGTGTCATGTTAAAAATAGCAGGGCCTCTTCTATAGCAAAGTACCCAAATTGCAAGTACACTCTGAGTCGCGATCCGCAGGCTGTCATAGCCATAACTCAGGCTGCTGTCATGTCAGCCGGTTATCATTAGCGATACATGTTTTTATGCATTAATATTCGGACATGTTTATGGTTTACAAATTAAATGTGAGTTTCAGTGTTTCAACTGCAAGTGTGAAATTATCAAATCATGAAATATCTTACCGATTTCCAGGTTCTGAGACAAAAATCCACTTTTCTTGCCTTCCGATTGGAAAAGTCGTCGATGACATCTTCGTAGTCTAATCTGGATGCAGTGTCTTTTTCTATAGATAGGAGAAGCCAACCCAGCGACTAATGGGCTATACCTATTTTAGGAAGGGATAATACTAGCGACCCTTTTCGGGCAATGAAGGTGGACTATGGAATGTTTTCAAAGACGTACATCTACAGAATTTGGCTTTGAAGTGGGATTTTAAAAGGGTTCCCCTTAGAAGCTTCTCAAATATATAATAACCAGTAACGGCGCACTACATGATAACGTTCAGTGATTACACTTTACTTGATCATTCCTAGTTTTCATCCTCTTTCTCTGTATGTTTAGCAGTCATTTGCTCAGAGGTTGATGTGTTTGCTGCTTCGTGAGCAGCACTTCTTTTCTGCACCCTAGCGGGCCACTTCTCTTCGTTCGCATTAAAACAGATTAAATCAGTGTTTGTGTTGCAATTACTTAGTACGTTTTCTTTCATTTTTCACTTAAGCTGGCATTTAAGTCTTCAGTCTGCCTCAAGAATGATTTAAGATATGAAGAGTTAGGGGAAGTGACAGCGAAGGTGGTAGGGAATGAGAACGGTGCCTGTACACATGCACCACACAACTGCCCTGCTGGCTACTGCCGAGAGTTCATTCTACAATAAAATAAAATAAAAAGAGGAATAACCTTAGAGGTCAGTCATCACCCTGAAAATGGAAAGTAGACGTCACGTAGTATATGTGTACCAAATTTCAGGTCAATAGTTCAAACGGTTTGTGAGCTACAGGTGATTTAAAATCCTGGACAGACAAACAGACAGCCATGGTAGCGTATTATATATAAAGACCGGTAACGGCACACTGCACGATAACGTGCACTGAATCCACTTGACTTGATCATTCCTAGTTCTCATCCTCTTTCTCTGTACGTTTTCCATTCGTTTGCTCAGAGGTTGATGCGCTTGCTGCTTCCTGAGCAGCTCTTCTTTTCTCCACCCTAGTGGCCCGCTGCTTCTCTTCTTTTGTCAACATCTTTTCACATTAAAACTAATTAAGTTAGTTTTTGTGTTGCAATTACTTAGTATGTTTTCTTAGAATTTTCACTTAAGCTTGCACTTAAGTTTTCAATCTGCCTCAAGAATGACTAATGAAGGTGGTAAGGAATGAGTACCCACTCCCGAGAGTTGAGTCTACAATAAAATAAAATAAAAATAAAAAGAGTAATAAAAATCACCACTCCGAAAGCGGATAGTAGACGTCACATAGTATATGTGTACGAAATTTCAGGTTAATAGTTGAAACGGTTTGTGAGCTACAGGTGATATAAAATCCTGGACAGACAAACGAACAGCCACGGTAGCCTATTACTGTATATAAGAAGATACTGGAGAATATAAGTTGACAAATCCGCTCGAACAGGACACGGGGACCTCAAACGTGGGGCCCCCTTAAGCACGGGGCCTGGGACGGTCACCTCACTTGCCACCCCCAAACGCCGCTGTTGGTATCGTGAATAGAACAGGATGCATTCTCCTATGTCCTCCTTTATGACTCTCGGTGTCCTCCTTTGGGTTTGCAGGTATCTGGTAACCCAAAGTACAACAGCATGATCTATTAAGAGCTAATGTTTAAAGGTATCGTTTGTGAGTCAGCATAAATCCCAATTATGCAAATACAAATGAGTAGAAGTTACCAATAGCATGAGAGGGATGAAAATAGCAGGAATGGAGCAGTTAAATTTTGTGGCCGTGTACTTTCTCAACTAGTCCAGAAGATGGCGATCTTTACTAAGTCATGCGTTGGGTTTTCTACTTTTGCTATCTGGCGTTTCTAATTATTTACAGCACGTGAGTATCACAAGGTGAGCATATCAAGGGCGAAATGGTTTGAACTGATGAGCTACTAAGTGTAGGCTGATTAAATAAAACAAACAAAATGTATCTTGATAAGTGCCCACATATTTAAAACAAATCTACATTTAACAGTGCCTTGGAACTTTTTCACATTTTCTTATTATACAACATTAATTCATAGTGGATTTAATTTGGCTTTTTTGATGCTGATCGACAGAAGATGACTCTTTAATGTCCAAGTGAGACTGGATCTCAACAAAGCGGTTTAAATAGTTATAAATATAAAAACACTAAATGATTGAACACGTATGTATTCAGTCAGTCAGTTAATGTATACACTAGTTTGTCCTGTGGACAGACTCTGTGTTGGTCACAATAGTTGGAGACACATCAGGGGTTCCCTCAGGTCCTTCTTGGACTCGTGTCTGGCCACACAGTCATTGCACTATCCTTAGACGTGCCAGTGTTAGGAGTCAATGTGGAGGAAGCAATGCTGCCAGTCTCCACATACTGGGGGCCACCAATTAGTCAATCAGCTGGTGTATAACCTGAATCTTAGTCCTGAACAGGGTGGCAGGGGCCTACTGCAGCCTATCTCAGCTAGCATAGTGCATAAGGCAGGAGCAAACCCTGGATTAAGGCCTTGTTCACATGGGCGTTAAAATCGAACGTTTTTGCGTTCGTAGCGTCCGGTGAGCGCGGATCAAGCGCCGAGTGTTTTCTACACGTAGGAGTCAATGAGAGTGTTCACACGGGCTTTGATGAAGTGCGTTTGTCCGGCAGCGCGTTTATACGGCATCAAAAAAAACGTTGCATGCAGCTTTTTCTTGGCGTTCAAAACCCAACGAACGCAAGGAAACCGCTTCTAGTTCGTTTTCTGCGCGTTTATTTTACGCTTCGGAGGACCGGATATATATAAGTTTACATGTTGTATATGAAAAAATATTAATATTTTTATGTTTTCATATACAACATATATATTTTCATATTGCTTATTTTATTTTATTGTCTCATGTAATTTGTAAACCATGAACCTATTAATTTATGTTCTAATATAATATTTGATAACGATTATGTAGGGGGGGCAATCCATGGCGGGGGGCATTTCAGTGCATAATACCGGTGTAAGCGCACACTCGACTACTGTTTCCTTACCTCAAAGTGACAAGTAGTCTCTCTTCGGGGCTAACACCAAGTCGCATATTGGTTGATCGGCGTGCAATGTGGCATTGCACCAGCTGCAGCAGACAATCAAAAGTGGAAACCGACATCCGACAGTAGTTAAAAAACTTGCGCGGAAATTCTCGCATTTCTTCATAAAGCACAAAAAAAACTTCCTTTAACCCAGTGATTCTCAAATGGAGGGCTGGACGCGTGGCTCCGTCAAGGGGGGTCGCGTTTGACCTCGGGGAACATGCTTTTTTATTTTTCTTTTAATTTTTTTTAAATTTATAATGCACTTTAAATCTTTTCTGTTACATTTAATAAAGCTATTCTTTGTTGTAAATTGGTCCATATTTCTTTCTTTTTTTATTCTCTTATACGTTAATAAGGATACAGTGTTATGCAGAGGTGTACTTATAACAATTTTATAGACAAATGATACTATTTATAGTCGTGCGGGGGGCGCGAGATGTTTTCTTCTTCATAGTGGGGGCATGACAGAAAATAATTGAGAAGCACTGCTTTAACCCGACGTTGTGCAGTCAGAGGATGAACCCAGTAGCGGCGGCGATTTTTTCTCTCCCTACGTCGCCGTATTACGAGTATTTTTAAAACAAGAAGATTAATATCTAACATAGCAAAATGGTCCATATTGAAAGGAGGCACCTCAAATAAAACGACAAGGGCTTTCATATCCAGTTCCCGACACTGCCTCCACAGGTTAACACACAAACTACAATTTGGGCTGCAGGCTGGCTTTAGACAGAGACAAACGAACGCCGGTGTAGAAGTCAATCGATCGCCACCACAAAATGCAACATAAACGTCTAGGACGTTCAGAGCAAGTTCGTTTATCCAAAAACTTAACGCCCGTGTGAACAAGTCCTAACTGATACAATGTCTCACTTGTGTTTCTGAATGGATGAGTAGTCATTTTCTCAAACTAAATAAAGTGAAAACAGAAATTTTAGTGATTGGCAATAATGGATATAATGAGGTTATTAGAAATAAACTTGATGCATTAGGATTAAAAGTCAAGACGGAGGTAAAGAATTTAGGGGTAACTATTGACTCTGACCTGAATTTTAAATTACATATTAATCAGATTACTAGGACAGCACTTTTCCTCTTAAGTAATATAGCAAAAGTTAGACCTCTTATAACATTGCAAGATGCTGAGAAATTAGTTCACGCGTTTGTTTTCAGTCATCTAGATTACTGTAATGCACTCCTCTCAGTACCACCCAAAAAAGACATCAATCGATTACAATGAGAATGCAGCTGCTAGAATCTTAACTAGGAAACGAAAATCTGAGCACATCACCCCAGTTTTGATGTCACTACACTGGTTACCTGTATCATTTAGAATTGGCTATAAAATACTGTTGATGGTTTACAAAGGTGAGTACGTAGGTGATCAATTATTTTACAGTTCATTTTGCAATCATTTTGCGTCTTTATGTTTGTAATTAATTTAGACCACTTTGCAGAGATCTGTTTTCACTTCGACATTAAAGAATACTTTTTTGTTGATCAAGGAATGAGTACATTAGAGGGCCAGCTCAGGTTGGACGGTTGGGAGACAAAGTCAGAGAGGCGAGATTGTGTTAGTTTAGGCATGGCTGGGTAGCACCCCAGCCACTCGCCACAGCTGTCAGTCATCCAGTCTGTAGAGGAAGCAAGAGAAGAGACCTTAGTGAACAGTGCCATCTCGTGGATCGGTGAGGAATTACCACCATTAGAGTCTTTAAGCTGTTCCCAAGGTACACGTGTGTGACAATATATACATAAGCAAGAATCATAATGTTTACAAACCCCTTCAATTTCTGCACACCTTATTGAGTTGTAGATTTAATTTTAAATGGATACATTTACTATTTTAGACAAATAATCTACACTCAATCGGCCATGAAGACAAAGAGAAAACATGTTTTCAAGCAGGTTTGCTAGTTTTTCAAAAGCCATTTATGTAAGTGTGTAGAAAATGAGGAGGTCTGCATGGCTTATAAGGAGAAATGAACAGCAAGTGGTCACCTTCACCTGCTGTATTTGTACACACAGTATATGCGTAGCCTCCCACTGGCTGTGCCCTTCTACGATAAAAGAAGCTGGTCAACCTCTTCTTGGTGAGTCAGAGTCGGGAGAGAAGCTGGACAACACTCGTCTAGGAGGAGTGGAATGGAGGAATAAACAAGAGAGAAAGAAGGGAGGTAAAGAACATCTGTGGTTATACAATGTGTGAGAAGTGTTTTTGTAAGGTATTGTGGTTAATTATCCTTGTGGTTGAACCCAGGACTTGTGTCATTGTGGTTGTGTCTGAGATTCGGGTGTTGCTGCAATGTGGTCTATCAGTCACAAGTGGAGTAATCGCCAGGATTTTCTGGCCATCTGGTCAGCAGTGACCTGCAAAATGAATTTCTTGTAACTATAAAAACCTCGACATGATCTTACAATACATCGTGAAAGCCCGACTGTTATACCTGTGGAAATGAGCAAAACGTCTATGAAAAAGAATGGGAGGCCCATGAGAAGCAGCTTACCTGTAAGTATTACTTGCCTGCTGTAAAGAGACAAAAAATGTGACCCGACATTTGCGCGATAGACATATGCGCGCCGACAAAAGAGCGCCAATTAAAATGCGCCATCAAAATCGCGCCGACAAAATTGGACCGACAAAAGCGCGAAAGTTTCATTATATATTAATTACTAGTTTAAAGCATAGAAGTCAATATTATGAGACACGGCATGCCATCAGCACGGCACGCAGATAGTCCTTAAGATCACGCCCTGCATATGTAGGAAGAATTGCAGCAAGGGCGTCCCACTCTCTTGGCCTCTCTCGCGATTTTGTCGTGGCGATTTTGTCGGCGCGCATTTGTCGAAAACCAGTTAGCGGGTTAGTCGGCGCTCATTTGTCCATCGCGGTTTTGTCTGGGCGCATATGTCTATCACGCTTTTTTCGATGAACTGACAAAAAAACAAAGTAAAAGTTTTTTTTTAGGTAGGGGTGTCCACCCCGTATATTACCATAATCACACAAGATAAAGTGAGTAATCATAAAGGACTGAGTCAAACTAAGAATTTGGTGAGTGGAGTGCTCTGGCTTTATCAGTGCTGGGCAGGAGAGGTGGGACTGGCCTGGAAGTGATACCAAGAATGAATAAAATAACAGTGGGAGGTCGAGCTTTTAGTTACAGAGCCCCTAAACTCTGGAATGGTCTGCCTCTTACTATAAGAGATGCCCCTTCGGTCTCAGCTTTCAAATCCCAGCGGAAGATTCACAACTTCAGTTTAGCACACCCTGACTAGAGCTGCTGATTAACTGGTTAACTATACAGACTGCATCTCTGTTGTTAGTCATTAAGACTAAAATACAAGTAACATGATTGTTATAATTTGTTACTAACCCTCACCTATTCTGTTTCTCTTCTCGGTACTCCAATGTGGCACTTGGTGCCACGGCCCACCTGCCAAGTTGTTCTCCCTGCCTAAGGTAAACTCATCCCTGATGGAGGATTGCAGGAATAGTCGGGTAGAAGGGTCCTTTCATTGGATTGGCTGGCCCAGCGCTGACTCAGCTGTGGAATGGACAATAGAGGGAAGCAGCTTGATGGCTGAAGTGTCCAGGACTCTAAACAAATCCAAATACTATTATGTGATATCATCTACTGTTAAATTCTTCTCCGTACTTGTAATATTTTTATACTGTTTTGCGGATTACTTGTGTTCTGTTCTGTGTATTGTATTGTATTGTATAGACCCCCTTCTTTTTGACACCCACTGCATGCCCAACCTACCTGGAAAAGGGTCTCTCCTTGAACTGCCTTTCCCAAGGTTTCTTGGGAGTTTTTCCTTGTCTTCTTTGACAGTCAAAGCTGGGGGCTGTCAAGAGGCAGGGCCTTTTAATGCCCATTGCGGAACTTCTTGTGTGATTTTGGGCTATATAAAAATAAACTGTAATGTATTGTATTGTATTGTATTGTTTGCAGGAGGGCATGGTCTGGCAGCGGAAGTGGGTGGAGTGTTAGTTGGTTTTCCCTTCTGGAGGTCTGTGGAAGAGGGAGAAGAAGCATTAGTGCAGTTCATCAACCCCTGACTCTGCATCTTGCCCTCAGTTAGGCCCTCAGATCGCCTCCCATGCACGTGTGTGTGATGCTGCTAACTCACCTGGGGGAAAATGAAGGCAAGTTGGCAACAAGACAGCCTACAGAAATCCATGAATGACTCAAAGATGGTTGCAGTCTTGAACAGAACATATAAAATGACTTTGTAGTTGTATCGAATGATGGGGCCAACACGGAGGTATGTGTCACTGCCATTAGACTTACTGTAGCTGTATCAGTAGCTTTGTCCACTGCGTTATTCTAACACCAGACAAGAAGGTGACATAATGCTGATGAGGGAGGCAAGCACTGAAGTCCTCGAGCCACCATTTGCATGACAACCCTGGGGTGGCCTGAGAGATTCATGATGGCAACCAGAGTTCAAGAACACGAAGCATGGATTGCAACTCTAAAGAATTCAAAATGAAGAATTAGCGGGGAGTGAAGAAAACTTCAGTCTTGGCTAAACATAAGAGAGCAGTAATAATAATAATACATTTTATTTATTCGTAGGCATCTTTCTAAACACTCAAGGGCCCCAAACAAAAGATGAAACACAGATTATAAACAAAACTAAAATACAAAATTTAAAATCAGACAGAGCAAATGTAGTCAAATAGAAAAAGCAGTCTTAAACAAATTAATTTTAAGTTGAGTTTTGAAAAGTGAGAAAGATTCAATATTTGTAAGCTCAGGTGGTAGTGAGTTCCAAAGCTAGGAATAGGAGCAACTGAATGCTGTGCTCCCCATAATGCTAAGACGGATGAAGGGGACAGTCAAGTAGATGGAGGAAGAGGTTCTAAGGGTACGGGAGGGAATGGCAACATGGAGGAGGTCAGACAGATATGGAGGGGCGAGGTTGTGGATAGCCTTGAATGTTAACAGAAGAATTTTGAAGTCAATGTGGAACTTAACCAGAAGCCAGTGAAGCTCCTGTAAGACGGGAGTGATATGGTGAATTGATGGGGAGTTAGTAATGATGCGGGCAGTTGAATTCTGGACCAGTTGAAGCTTATAGAGAGACTAGCCGACGCCCGCTGTAGCATACGGCGGTGTAAGAATAGGAATGGAAATTGGTGAGAAAGTAATTCAGAAATCAAGTAGAAATAAATACTTCTTGAAAGACGCAGTGTGCATGTAGAGTTTCCGGCCAAGTAGGATTACATGTGAAAGTGATAAATAAATCAGGCTTTCCGAATTTACATACTATGGCCATGGCATCCTGATAGTTTTTTGCATGTATCTTGGGACTTCCTGGAAATGTGGACGGTAATATGATCATTTTGCCTACACATACGTTGTTATTTTCAGCGTTTGCTTGCAGTGCGTCTGTATTCAAACATTGTATTGTTCCACGCGCAGATCTTGTTGATGTAATCTGAGATAGTTGAGACGTGCGCCCTCTGTTTTAACATACGCATCTACGAAGTACTGTTGGAATAGTTTGCCGCTGGAGTGCAAAATACTAAATGTATTCCTCATTGCTAATCTGTACGCGTAAAATTGGCATTGAGTAAGCCTTATTCGCTTGGTGGTTCTTTTATCAGAATCATGTTATAAATCTTTGTGTCCAGCCAATGTCTCCGTAAGGGAATAAAAGTGGGTAAACCATAGGATCGCAATTCATATTGAGCGTGAAAATCTGTTTACAGGAGTTGCGTATGGGATAGATGCAAATGTCCCTTTCGGCAGGCATTTCACCATCTTGTCCGATGAAAATCGCTGCAATGTCGGGGCATTGTATCATCGTAAATCCTGCCTAGGGTTTTCCTTGAAACCATTCGTACAGATGCTGTTGGATTGGACTGAGCGATTTCATGCATGTGTTTGTATGATTTAGCGAAGGGGTTGATGGTTATGAGCATGTAATCTAGCTGGAGAAGTACATTTTCGCTGCATGCAGAGTTTGCTTTATTTTGTAAGCGTATTTCAGCAGCTAGCGCTGTGTCAAAAACATACAACTGTCCATATCCTGGAGAGGTAGAAGTGTTAGCATATAGTCGAGAGATTTGGTGATAGATTTGCCCGTGTATTTTAAAACAGTAATGTCCATGGCCAGGAGGTTGAGTTTTCTATGCACCCATAGAAGCAAACGCCTAGAGAAGAGTTGTATTCTCAAATGTGTTCAGGATAATTTTTAGCTTCTGATGTTTGCTGTATAAGAAGCTGCTGTAAAGACACAGGTGACTCCCACAAAGGTGGTAAAGCTACTTTACTGTTGTGGCAGCACCTCGAGTACTTGTTGGATGTATTACACACAGCAGGCCAGTATAGTGCATGACATGGAAGACGACCAATAGGAATCGAGAAATGCTTTGTTGGCTGCGTGTGGGCGGGACCGGTTTTAAAGTGGAAGCAGGACGAACCAGAAGAGAAATCTATGTAAGAGATTTGCGAGAAAGACCAAAGAGAAGGGAATTTCAATAATCCAGACGAGAAGTGACAAGGCTATGAACAAGGATAGCAGTGGTGTGGGGAGCGAGGGAGGAGCGAATACGATTAATGTTACGCAAGTAGAAATATGCAGACTGGGAGATAATATTGATGTGGGACTGAAAGGATCAAGTACTGTCAAGGATGACTCAGACTCTTAACCTGTGGGGAAGGGGAGACAGAGGAATTATCAATAAGTGAAAAATGATCAGTTTTGGATAATGTTGATTTTGTACCAATGAGGAGAACCTCAGGTATGTCACTATTTAATTTATGAAAATTTGAAGAAAACCAGGGTTTAATTTCTGCTATGTAGTCAATAAGGGAGGAGAGTGGAAAGGAAAAAATAGCAAACCTAGTGAGCTAGAGTAGAGCTGGGTGTCGTCAGTGGAACAGTGAAAGCTAATGTTATTTTTACAAAAGATATTGTCGAGGGGAAGGAGGTAAATAATGAAAAGGAGGGACTCCGTGACAGATGCACACCTGAAGTAACAGAGATGGGTTGGGATGTGAAAGTTTTAAGCTGAATGAACTGTGAACTGTGTCACAGTGAGACACTATAAAGACGTATTGTCGTAGGACTGAAAGAGCACCCATAGTGTTTCTTAGTGCACTTCTGCTGAATGATTCATTGGCTGAAAGGCCTCAGTGGTGGTGTGTCACAGAGAGAGGATGTGCAGCATGCTTCATAATGGCACTCGGCATTGTCTTCACTTTCTTCTCTTTTACAACCCAGTGACCTGACCCCATAAATAAGCCTGCCTTATTGCGGTAGAGGGTTTCATGGTGCTCAACAGGCTTCAGAGCAGATCTCTTCTTTGCTTGCTTTATTTTCAAACTCATCGCAAGGGTTAGAAGAAACAGAGAAAACAATTCATTGCCATCCTCACAGCGGACACTGCGGCAGTTCCTCAGAATGGCGAAGTCACTCTCACAGAATTCAACAACGTTCCCCTCATCCAAGGAAGATTCAGGGATCTCCTGCACAGTCCATGTCTTCCTGGTCCAGTGAAGTTCATGAGAAGAGTTCACAGTGGAGCGGTCCTGTCACACAACCGCTGAGCCCTCCCTTCATCTTGAGAGTGTGGAGGTGCTGTGATCTGTGGGACACTATGATCCAGAGAGGCAAGTGGAAGGACCTTCCCAATTCTGGGAGAGCAGGTTTATATTTCTTCTTTAAGTAATGGAGATATGGCCCTTGTAATGGAGATAAAGGCCCACTGATGAAGGGCACTAGGGGGGCAGCTAGGGAGAATTCTATTCTTGTGTTTTTTAGGGCTTTGTCATGGGTTTAATGCTGCCTCCATGTCAGATGCCAGTTGAGTTTGGGGTCATGCAAAATGGTAGAAAATTTTGGGGGGTTAGTGTCAGGCATTAGAGAGAGAGAGAGAGAAGGGCAGTGGTGGGGTTGTGGCATTTTCTGGGGGATGCAAATGGGCAAGCCAGCCTGTCAGACAAGGGTCCAAAGAGCTGTGCAGAGAGGAGGCAGCATTATGTTTGCATTTATTTAGTATTTTGTATTCTTTCTGTGCTTATCCCTCAAGGGTGTTTATTTTGTCTAAAGAAGGCACTGCTTTATATCTTGACCCCCTTGGCAGACCAGAATGCCCGCTCTTTCTGACAATATTGATATTGTACATATATACATGCACATTTCACATATTATAAAACTAAAATTATTTCAGTTAAAACTTGACGCTACATATGATAAAATTGTGATGAGGTTAAACAGCAAGATATATGAATGCACACTACTTCTAGAAATGAAAAAAAAGCAGAAGCTGTGATTTTCAATCATTTTTCTAGCAGGTGGTGCTTCCACGAGAAGCCTGGCTGGCCATCTGTCTGCTTGGATGAAACCTGAAGAGAGGACGAGAAATTACATTAGCAAGTAACCTCTTGAAGATAACTGATAGACCCACAAAGCAAAGGAGGAGGAGGAGGAGGAGGTTAGGAGCACACGCTGATACAGTGCATTGTCGCACCCACCACATGACAAACCAACTCAGAATCCCAGATTAGGACCCAAGTGCAGCCATGTGACAAGTGACACCTCAGCACCACACTAGAGTTGCCCTAAAATTGTGGCAAACATTTGTCTCTATTATAAAAAAAAAATCTTGCAACGATATGAGACTTTTTCCCTGCAATGAGACGTGATCTTTTGAAGAGAGACAGAAAGACACTTTCATATCCCGCGAGATGGTTAAGTCACGTCAT
Organism: Polypterus senegalus; assembly: GCF_016835505.1. Taxonomy (NCBI): domain Eukaryota; kingdom Metazoa; phylum Chordata; class Cladistia; order Polypteriformes; family Polypteridae; genus Polypterus; species Polypterus senegalus. Next base: position 24,800,045 of record NC_053154.1, read on the forward strand.
ACTTACAACCCTCAGACGCAAGTCCCATGATACACATGCAGAGCAGGTTAGAGATAATGGATGTAGGAAAATTCGAAAGTCTCAAAAAAATGAGCGTAAAGATCATATTAACACAAACAAACGGAAAATATTACTCAGTGAAATAACGGAACAGCGAAAAGACATTGAATATTTAGGTGTTGTACAGGCTTTTAAACGTACATGCTTTTACATGCTTCCGTTAGGTCAGATTATCTCGGAGCATAACGTGAGCTACCATAGCTATGCTGATGACACACAGCTGGACTTATCAACAGCACCTGACGCCCCCGACTCTCTTGATTCACTGATACAATGTCTCACTTGTGTTTCTGAATGGATGAGTAGTAATTTCTCAAACTAAATAAAAAGAAAACAGAAATTTTAGTGATTGACAATAATGAGGTTATTAGAAATAAACTTGATGCATTAGGATTAAAAGTCAAAACTGAGGTAAGGAATTCAGGGGTCACTATTGACTCTGACCTGAATTTTAAATCACATATTAATCAGACTACTAGGACAGCATTTTTCCACTTAAGTAATATAGCAAAAGTTAGACCTCTTATAACATTGCAAGATGCTGAGAAATTAATCCACGCTTTTGTTTTCAGTTGTCTAGATTACTGTAACGCACTCTTCTCAGGACCACCCAAAAAGACATCAATCAATTGCAACGAGTGCAGAATGCAGCTGACAGAATCCTAACTAGGAAATGAAAATCTGAGCACATCACTCCAGTTCTTATGTCACTACACTGATTACCTGTGTCATTCAGAATTGACTTTGAAATACTGCTTATGGTTTACAAAGCCTTCAATAATCTGCTCCATCTTATATTTCAGAATGTCTGACACCTTACACTCCAAATTGTAACCTTAGATCTTCAAATGAGGGTCTGCTTAGAATTCCAAGAGCTAAACTTAAAAGAAGTGGTGAGGCGGCCTTCTGCTGTTATGCACCTAAAATCTGGAATAGCCTGCCAATAGGAATTCGCCAGACTAATACGGTGGAGCACTTTAAAAAACTGCTAAAACACATTACTTTAACATGGCCTTCTCATAGCTTCATCTTAGTTTAATCCTGATGCTCTGTATATTCAATTGATTATCATGATTATTCATGGTGACTCCAAAATCTGTATTAACCCCTACCGTCTCTTCTGTTCTTTTTCTGGTTTTCTGGGGTGACGACCTGCACCACCACCACCTAATCAAAGCACCATGATGTCCCTACATTGATGGATTAAAGGCCAGAAGTCCACATGACCGTCATCATCAAGTTCTTCTATGAGAACCCTGAATATCATGAGGACTGATTGAGATCATTTAGGTAGAATGCCTAGAAGGGGCTGGGTGGTCTTGTGGCCTCTGAACCCCTGCAGATTTAATTTTTTTCTCCAGCCGTCTGGAGTTTTTTGGTTTTTTCTGTCCTCCCTGGCCATCAGACCTTACTTTTTTTCTATGTTAATTAGTGTTCCCTTGTTCTATTTTTTATTTATTTTGTCTTTTTTCTCTTTTCTTCATCATGTAAAGCCCTTTGAGCTGCATAATTTGTATGAAAATGTGCTATAGAAATAAATGTTGTTGTTGTTGTTTGAAGCGCTGCACGAAATGCAGATCATGCGGCACGGCAGCAGCTGCATGTTAACAAATGTCCCATTGTATCACAGATAAAGAGGGGTTTCGGAGGAGCGACCGCGTCTCCTTGGGGTGCATTCAGCCCCTTTCTTCACAACGGAGTGTAGCACTGGCGGGGGGGAAAGGGGTTGGTGAGCGAAGAATACTACAGTTCATCTGCTATGTTTTTACTAAAGCTCAAACACCAAATCATGTCTGAATTTTTTTTTTATTTATATTGTGAATTTCCCCTTGGGATTAATAAAGTATCTATCTATCTATCTATCTATCTATCTATCTATCTATCTATCTATCTATCTATATCTATCTATCTATCTATCTATCTATTATATAGTGCCTATCTATCTATCTATCTATCTATCTATCTATCTATCTATCTATCTATCTATCTATCTATCTATCTATATCTATCTATCTATCTATCTATCTATTATATAGTGCCTATCTATCTATCTATCTATCTATCTATCTATCTATCTATCTATCTATCTATCTATCTATCTAAATCTCTGGGATGGCATGATTAAAGTCACATCTAATTTCATGCTTTTTTCTTCTGTTTTATTTCTTCTTTTCATTTGTAAATCGTTTTCCCTGCTTTTCTTTACTTCTGAATCCAAAGGGTTTTTTGGCACCCAATTATTTGTTGCGTCCTCAGCTAAACTGTGGATCATGGTCCAAACCACAAAAGAGGCCCAAAATCCTAACCATCAGTAACTTTAAATGTCCTGGACTGTATGAGTCCTCTTGTGGTAGACCACCTAAACTCACTGCACTTTGCTTATCAGACAAAGATTGGAGCGGACGATGCAATTATCACTCTGCTCAACAAGGCTTATTCTCACCTGAACAAAGCTGGCAGCACCTTGAGGATTATGTTGTTTGATTTCTCCAGTGCCTTCAATACCATCCAGCCATCCCCGTTAAGGGGTAAACTCGGAGATATGCAGGTGGATGAGCCTGTGGGGTCCTGATGATGGACTCTCTGTCACGCAGACTCAATGACTGTTGTGAGCAACAGTGGGGCATCATAAGGAGCAGGCCTGTCTTCTCTTCTCTTCACTCTGTACACCTCAGACTACAAATACAACACCAGGTCATGTGACTTGCAGAAATCCTCAGATGATTCTGAAATTATGGGGTGTAATGATAAGGGGGATCAGATAGAGGAGAGGAGACAAGTGGAGAAGTTTGTTTCTTGGTGCAGAGAGTATTGTCTGCAAATAGACATCAGCAAAACCAAGGAACTGCTTTTTGACTTTTACCGCACAAAAGAGCCTCTGTGCCTGGTCACTATTCAAGGAGTGGATGTGGAGGTGGTCCACTCCTTCAAGTACTTGGGGGTCCACATTAATGACAGGTTGGACTGGAACACAGAGGAACTATATGAGAAAGAGCAGAGCAGACTCATCTTCCTTAGGAGACTGCATGCCTTTAATGTGTACAATGACATCCTTCTACAACTTTGTGATGGCCAGTTTGTGGTGTGCTGGGCTGGTGACATCACTTCAAGAGAGGGCCACTGAATCAACAAGCTAATTAAAAGGGCAGGCTCAGTTATGGACGCCCTGGAGGTCGCAGCAAAGGAGAGAATGAGAACAAAACGGAGTGCCATTAGGACCAATGCTGCACATCCTCTTTCTAATCCACTAACATTAAGGACTTTCATGCAATGAATTATTTAAAGGAAGTGTGTCAGGAAACGCTGTGGGGGCTCCTTTATACTAACAGAAATACATCTGCATAATGAACACCTTACTGGGACTGGGACTGGGACAAGCCAGAAGCTTTCTTTCTTCCTTTTATAGTCATTCTGGGGTTTGTTCAGACCAAAGTGTGTGTTTGTATGTGTGTTATTTATTAATTTATTTATTAATTCATTTACTTACCTACCTATTTATTGATTTACTTATCTAAAGAGCTTCTGTAAAAAGCCATCTTTTTTTTCCTGGGGACAATCTAATCTAATCTAAAAGATTTCAATAGAATTATAGAAAGCTTTGATCTCCCTTAGTACGTGAACTTTCCAACCTGCAACAAAGGACTTATTATGGATGTAATCTGCTCCTCTGGTGTCACACCATCCAACTTGACTACAGCTGAACTCCCATATCTGACCATAATGCTGTGCTTCTCTTAGATGAAGTCAAAACTGTATGTCCTATCGCAACATTCAAAATAATAATCCAGAAGAGCTCTCTCTCCAGTATATCTGATTTTCAGTTTTGTTCTTTTCCTTCTCTACCTCCACAGCAGATTCAGTAAGCCACTATAATGACAATTTATCCTCAGCGCTCAACACTTTGGCCCCCCACCCAAACAAAGACTGTTTCTTTTGTTCATCTTGGTATTCAGTTCCATCGTTCTGCTCTATTTATCCATCAATCCTGCATCCACTCTTCCACTTGACACCCTCACTTCCTGCCTCCAGGACATAAGGGCCAGGATGACAATCAGTTTCCTGAAGCTCAACGGTAATAAAACTGATTTACTGATCTTAGGCTCTAAATCAGAGCAGTATAACCACCTGCTTTGTAAATAATTCAAGATTTTTGTCTTATTTTTCCAGGGGTAAACATAAGGAGGCTACAGGACTTGCACAGGATTACTGTGGCTGGCATTATTAACCTTGGAGCTTTAATTTAACAATCTCAACCTTGGCCACTAGGGGGCACGACCTCCCATATGCAGTTATTGGCTGCACAGTCCTAAAGGCTTCTTTATTACATTCTGCACACTCCTCAGTACAGTCGCATCCTCATTGTTTTTTCTCCTGTATTGGTTTTAAGACTCACTGGCAAAATGTCGATTCCATGCCCGCTGTTCACCTCAAGCCAGGATTGCTGCAGAGATCTGCTGAGAACAGAAGAATGTGCTCGGTGATTACCGTATGTTACTTTTAGTATAAAATTATGTCAAAGAAATGAATGTAAAATATTAGGAGGCAAACATATGGGCATGGGAAATAACAGAAAAAAAGATTATTTGCTTTTATAACTTCTCTGAAGTAGAGAAGGCAGCTTTAAATAGATTGATCCTACATGGCCCAGTCTCTAAGGAGACAGAATTACAGCAATAAGTCGCTTATCACGCCTGCTCTTCCGTTTTATGAATCTTGTGATAAAATGTGCATACACTCCTCCGGGAGAATGTGAAGTATGATTCACATAACTAAAAAAAGCAATTTGTATCTTCTATTTTGTTTCTAATGGTGACTAAACCTGCTTATCCATACTCTTCAGCTTTCTGAGTGGACACATTGATCCACTAGGAATGCAGGTGTGTAACGAAGGTAAAGCAGAGTGGGATTTGGAGATTTCTGAGTTTGCTTCCCACCCATGGGCTGTGTCTGCACATCCAGTTCAAACACAGCCCTTATTTGAGTAGCCTGGCGCATGTGATCAGTGGCATCTATGAACCCAGGGAAAAACATTAAGGTCTGTTTTGAAAGATACTATGGTGGTGTGACATTCAATCAGTGGATCTTCATTTTACAGAACATCTTTTGTCTTTTTCACAAAAGACCATTGGCCATTGATTTCTTTTAGATAGATAGATAGATAGATAGATAGATAGATAGATAGATAGATAGATAGATAGATAGATAGATAGACATCAAGGCACTATATGATAGATAGATAGATAGATAGATAGATAGATAGATAGATAGATAGATAGATAGATAGATAGATAGATAGATAGACATCAAGGCACTATATGATAGATAGATAGATAGATAGATAGATAGATAGATAGATAGATATTAAATTGAATAGTAATAGAAAATGATAAAAAAAAAGAAAAATAGAAAATAAACAAAGCAGACAATAACTTTAAGTAAAGTTAGCATTTACTCCCTGGGTGGAATTGAAGAGTCGCATAGTGTGGGGGAGGAACGATCTCCTCAGTCTGTCAGTGGAGCAGGACGGTGACAAAAGTCTGTCACTGAAGCTACTCCTCTGCCTGGAGATGACACTGTTAAGTGGATGCAGTGGATTATTCATGATTGACAGGAGTTTGCTTAATGCCCGTCGCTCTGCCAGAGATGTTAAACTGTCCAACTTTATTCCTACAATAAAGCCTGCCTTCTTAACAAGTTTGTCCAGGCGTGAGGCGTCTTTCATCTTTATGCTGCCACCCCAGCACACCACTGCGTAGAAGAGGGCACTCGCCACAACCATCTGGTAGAACATCTGCAGCATCTTACTGCAGATGTTGAAGGATGCCAACCTTCTCAGAAAGTATAGTCGGCTCTGACCTTTCTTACATAAAGCATCAGTATTGGCAGTCCAGTCCAATTTGTCATCCAGCTGCACTCCCAGATATTTATAGGTCTGCACCCTCTGCACACAGTCACCTCTGATGATCACAGGGTCCATGAGGGGCCTGGGCCTCCTAAAATCCACCACCAGCTCCTTGGTCTTGCTGGTGTTAAGATGTAAGTGGTTTGAGTCGCACCATTTAACAAAGTCTTTGATTAACTTCCTGTACTCCTCCTCCTGCCCACACCTGATGCAGCCCACAATAGCAGTGTCATCAGCGAACTTTTGCACGTGGCAGGACTCCGAGTCATATTGAAAGTCTGATGTATATAGACTGAACAGGACCGGAGAAAGTACAGTCCCCTGCGGCGCCCCTGTATTGCTGAAAACAATGTCAGACCTGCAGTTCCCAAGACGCACATATTGAGGTCTGTCTGTAAGATACTCCACGATCCATGCCACCAGGTGTGAGTCTACTCCCATCTCAGTCAGCTTGTCTCTAAGGAGCAGAGGTTGATGGTGTTGAACCAAGTTGTTTGAATTATTCCATAGATTATGAGATTATTCCTCTAAAAACCCATTGACAACACTTTTCCTCTTCATTCTATCACCACCAAAGCTGAATCTCAGCCAAGTTAGTGGCAACTTCTGCAGCTGAATTTTGGACTTTCTGATTGGACTGGCACCCTGTCCAGGGTTTGTTCCTGCCCTGCACCCTTATGCTAGCTGGGATATGTTTCAGCACCCTCCACAACCCTGTTCAGGGATAAGCAGGTTAGAAAATGACTGACCCTCTGACTAATTATTGGCCCCTCCCCTTTCCCAACCCATACATAGAAAAACACATAAAAAATAAAATAAAAATTAATATGAATAAATGGCATAAAATTAAACAAAACAAAGAAGAAACACATCTTTGACCACAAGCCAGGGGGAAAATGCCAGTTGAACCATGACACCCAGAAGGTAAAAGGGTAAACAGACCATGGCCGGAGCGAGAGAGGACCCCGATAATGCTATGTAACATTTGCAGGTATTGTTTGTGCTGAAGGTCCTCAGTGATGTGCTGGGCAGTTTTCACCACCTGCTGCAGCGGTTTCTGGTTTGAGAGTTGTGCGTAGTTACCACACCGTACCGTGCTACAGTTGGCACAGAATATTATTGGCACATACCTTCCTTCTGTTCACGATACAAAGAACATGCTGCCCTTTGATGACAAACCATAAACATCATACAAGACCATGAACATCACCACATACAGGGACAGATTTTACCCAAATGTATTTAATTTATGGTGATGTATTCATAGATTTTTGTATTTACTGTACTACAAGTTTCTGGAAGAAATACAGTAAACATGAGAGTCGTACTGTTCTGTAAGTTTATAATGATAATATTAACCTAGAAAGGTGCTCGGTTTGATCCCATGATGCTGGCCTCATTTTATTCATCCATCCATCCATTTTCCAACCCGCTGAATCTGAACACAGGGTCATGGGGGTCTGCTGGAGACAATCCCAGCCAAAACTGGGCACAAGACAGGAAACAAACCCAGGCAGGGTGCCAACCCACCGCAGGACACACACACACACCAAGCACACACTAGGGCCAATTTAGAAACGCCAATCCACCTAACCTGCATGTCTGTGGACTGTGGGAGGAAACCCACGCAGACACGGGGAGAACCCGGGTCTCCTAAGTGCGAGGCAGCAGCGCTACCACTGCGCCACCCTCATTTTGCTCAGTTTAATTACAATTCCATTCATTCTAAAAGGAGATATACCCACAGGTTTGTGTGTGATAGCACGAGTGATTAGATATTTTGTTTTCTAAACAAATTACCACCAAATTTCCTACCAGGGCTCCTTGGCCACTAGAGGGCACACTCTCACAATAAAAACTACCAAGCCAGAAAAAGAACCAGTTTACTCCAAGCGGTTCATTAATCTGTGAGCTTCAAGAAATTAGGCATTGCAATGTTTTCTAAAATCAAAATGTTTCTCATTCTGCGCAAGAAAAACAATAACAGTGCTCAATTGTACAGAGTTAGACCAAAAGTGGGCGACATGTATACATCAGGCCCTTCAGCCAATTGATGAGTAGTAGGTATGGAGTTTCAGCTGCCAGTCTGATACAACAGTCAGGATGAAATAATACTGTCCTGTGTTCATCTGAAAGTATGAGGATGTCTGCTGTGCAATATGACTAAAGACAGATTCATGGGAATTATAGTCATGTGAAAAAGTTGGTAACCCTCATGAAATTCTTTTTTCTTTTTTTAACATGGGTGGACATCAAGAGTTGATCTTCATTTTGACAGAATCTTTCTATATATAAAATCCAAATGTCTGTCTGTCTGTCTGCTTTTCATGAGAGAACCACTTAACAGATTTAGATCGGGTTTTTTTTCTATAATTTGCTTGAACATTCCAGTTGATTTTGTGACTTCTCTCATCACGCTGAGTATCATAGTTCAGTTGCGGAACTGATTTATTTCCGTGAATCCGAGAGACACGCAGGGGGTCAAGGGGATCCGGGCGGGACCTCCTCACTTCTCTCATCGCACAGCCTAGGTCGTTATCTTACATCCATTGCACGCGCCAGCGTATCTTACATCCGCTTAGCAAGCGAGAGAACTACTTAACGGATTTAGATCGGGTTTCTTTCTATAATTTGATTAAACATTCCAGTTGATTTTGTGACTTCTCTCATCGCACTGAGTATCATAGGTCGGTTACGGTACCAATTTATTTGTGTGAATCTGAGAGACGTGTAGGGGGGCCAAGGGGAGGGGGGCATTGACCTCCTCACTCATCGGGCTATAATTTGCCAGCCTCTGAGTATCATAGGCGGTTATCTTACATCCATTGACCTTAGCAAGTTTAACGAGAGAACTACTTAACGGATTTAGATCGGGTTTCTTTCTATAATTTGCTTGAAGATTCCGGTTGATTTTGCGATTACTCTCATTGCAGTTTGCTTGCAGTACTGATTTATTTGAGCAAATTCGAGAGACGTGCAGGGGGCCGAAGGGAGGGGGTGGGGACCTCCTCACTTACGCGCCAGCCTCGGGAAGGTACAGTATCTACATCTGCTTAGCTAGCGAACGAGAGAACTACTTAACAGATTTAGATCGGGTTTTTTTCTGGAAATAGCTTGAACATTCTCGTTGACTTTGCGACTTCATCACGTTAAGAATCATAGGTCGCTTGCTGGAGTGATATATTTACGTTAATCTGAGACTGAGGCAGCAGGCTGAGGAGAGGGGGAAGAGTAACGTCAGAAAGTGGGGAGCCGGGCAGGGCCCTCCTGTTTCACTACTACGCAGGTGGAGTCGTGGGGCATGGTTGTCTGTACATACATAAAGATGATACAATATAACAAACATCCAGTTAAACATATTTTTTATAGTCTATAATATAATTTAAATAAACATAAATTGAAATTTGTGAATGTAGAAAAAGTAAGTGCACCTCTACGTTTATCACTACCTCAAAGACCTCAAGTTAGAATTAGGTGCAAATGATAAGAACATCATTAGAGAGGACCTCATCTAAGCTGTCCCATGTAAACCTCAGACATTTAATTTGGTTTGCTTTGGATTTTTGACGACATGGAGAGAGTTCTGTGAGGACTAGAAATACCTATGAGTCTGGGAAAGCATCTTAAAGAACTTCCTATATTTGGAAGTCAACCATTTCACTGCCCGGAAGTTCATCTACAAGTGGAGAAGATTTCAAACAATTGACTCCTTGTCCAGGCCGGACCATCGCAGCATGGTCAGCCCAAGAGCAGAATGCAAGAAGTGTCTGAGAAGCCCAGAATTTTGTCAATGGATCTTGAGGTAGCTCTTGTCACTTCTGATGTTAAAGTTTAGAAAATGTTTGCACACGTTAGATTCATATTGGAGTGTCTGTCCAGGAGGATACCTGTGCTGTTCAGGAAGAACATCAGGGCAAGAGTAAAGTTTGGCCATGAACATCTAGGCAAAGAACAAGTCAGGCAAAGGACAGGATTGTGTTCTCTGGACAGGCAAGGTAAAGATAGAGTCTTTTGGCCACAGTACCATAAGAATTTTTTGACAAAGTTCAAAGACAGCATTTGTCAAGCTGTAAAGTGTGCTGGAGAAAATGTTATGGTTTGGGGCTGCTTTTCTACATCAGGGCCTGGGCAGCTCACCATCGTAGAGTCCACTAGGAACTCTTCAGTATACCAGAGGGCCCTAGAGGATAATGTGAAACCATCTGTCAGAGGACTGAAATTCAACCAAAAGTGGACTTTGCAGCATGACAATGACCCTAAACACACCAGTAAATCCACCAAGGAATAGCTGAAAAGAAAGAAACGGAAAGTTCTGGAATGGACAAGATGCTGCATGGAGATTTGAAATGGACTGTGCGTGCAAGACACCCCTCAAACTTCAAACAACAGAAACGCTTCTGCATGGAGGAGTGGGGAAAACTTTCTCCCAGTTCATGTCAGAGACTGCTAAATGGATATAGGAAATGGCAATACCAGCCATTAGAGCCAAGGGGGGTGCTTACTCTTTCCACAAATGGAAATGGCTTGTCTGTTCATTTTTCATTGAATAAATGATTGTAAAGTCAAATTTTCACTTTTTTTATTACATCTCCTTTATCTAAAGATGCTGTTTAAATGAAGATCAAATCTTGATATGTCTATGCATGTTAAAAAACAAAACATCTTATGGTGTACTTTGTTTTTCACATGACTATACGTGTTGTGTTGAAGCAATAACTAATAGTAATAAAAAATTATTATTTAGGAAAAATAATAAAAAAGTAATAATGGACTAAATGATGATGAAAATAAAAATAGATGCTAGTAATAATAAAAGTTTGTTTTTATAGGTTCATAGGATCCTTATTGTCACATATGCAGAGTGCAGTGAAATTTTTACTTGCGTTTGCTAATCCACATGAAGCACATCACTACTCTCACAGGGATAGTGTTAGGGACATGTTGAAGTGCAAGGAAATAATTGTGTACACTAAAAACTTTTGAGGAATAATAAGATCAAGCAGTGGTTTATGAGAACTGCAAAATCAGAAAATTACTAGGGCTACCTAAACAAAAGGATAAGATTATACTTGAGAGTCAAAAGCAAAGCAAAATCAAAACAGAATCCTATTGCTAAGGCTTACTTAAAAATAAGCTATAACACTGCTATACGAAGGAGACTTGGACATGTTGACAGTGCGTGTGAGGCTTCCACAAGAGAGTGCAAAGTAGGCCAGAACCTGCAGGCCAGCCCAGAAGAGACGCACCTGCACCGGCTTACACCCCGTACCAAGAAAGGTAATGTAGTACATCTTCACGGGATAACATTAGACAACAAAGGAGATCTTGATATGCCATTTGTATTAAAACGTTAACAGTTTCTCATTAGAATAGCTTTTGCAAAGACAATTGACAAATCTCAGAGCCAAACATTTGAAAAAGGCTTTATTTAACAGAGAGAAAGAAATTAAATTCAATTACGGGCAGTTATATGTTACATTGTCACAGAATCAAAATTCAATGCGATATTGATGAAAATTTAATGCAAAAAATTGTTTTTACTGAAGTTTTACAGCAAAAGTATAAGTTTAAAAAGTATTTGCATGTTAATTTCAAAGCCAAACTGAACAAAATCGTATTACGCAACATAAAACATAATTTATTTCCAAATTATTATGTTTTACTATTTTATAAAATGTTTAATTATGGTTAATTGCTGGAGTATGTGAATTTCCCCCTTGGGATTAATAAAGTATCTATCTATCTATCTATCTATCTATCTATCTATCTATCTATCTATCTATCTATCTATCTATCTATCTAATTACTCGCTGTAATGTAAAATAGTTAGTTCTATTATGCATATGTAACAATGCACATGAAAATAAAAATCTTTTAAATTGTACATCTGCTTCCCCAAACATGAGTGGCAGAAACAAAAAAAAGATAGTGGGTAGTGCAGGCTCAGAGGTTGGCAAGCGAAGCAAAAAGGGGGCAAAGCCCCCTAGTATTCATTTATAAAGAGTTTTATGTGGCTTCTCTTAAAGTATTTTGATTTATTTTAAAACATTAAGAGCATTTTGCACTTTAAAAGACATGGTATGGTAACTGGGTCTGGTCAGGCTGAAGCCAACTGATAGTAGACGGGAGTAATCTGGACTGGATGAGCCTGTCCAAAGTAATAAAGTACAAATTAAACTCCTTATATTAGACCCAAGCATCACTTGGGCTGTAAAAACAGTGCTAAAAGCGTTAGTCCCAAGTGCCACTTGGGCAACTGTATAGATAGATAGATAGATAGATAGATAGATAGATAGATAGATAGATAGATAGATAGATAGATAGATAGATAGATAGATATAGATAGATAGATAGATAGATAGATAGATAGATAGATAGATAGATAGATAGATAGATAGATAGATAGATAGATAGATAGATAGATAGATAGATAGTAAGGCACTATATAATAGATAGATAGATAGATAGATAGATAGATAGATAGATAGATAATAAGGCACTATATAATAGATAGATAGATAGATAGATAGATAGATAGATAGATAGATAGATAGATAGATAGATAGATAGATAGATAGTAAGGCACTATATAATAGATAGATAGATAGATAGATAGATAGATAGATAGATAGATAGATAGATAGATAGATAGCACTATATAATAGATAGATAGTAAGGCACTATATAATAGAAAATTGAAATGGTCAGTGCAAAATGTGTCTTCACCTACCCTCATAATGGCGTCTCATAAGAAATTGAGTGACGCGAGGTGTGCTGTTCATATTGTTATTCATCATCATTATTATTATTTGTATCATTATTATACTTTCTACACTTTTGACTTTTTACTTTTAGTGTTTTGAACTTTTTACAGTAGAAAGATGAGATTTAATAAAAATGTAATTTTTAAGCCAAAAGATGCAATGCTCTTTACATGTTTTTTTCGAGAACAAATGTAGCGCTAAGGAGGTTACAGTTAAAGTCAAAATCCCTGGCTGCCCCACTGGGAGAGCAAGTAACTGTCTTTCACCCCTGCCTGTCTGAAGAAATATCTGTTGCACGTTCTCACTGAAGACCATAATCAATACCACTGTGCTTTCTGTCCTTCCACACCTTTCCTCAACACTATGGACTCTTTTCCTCTTTTCAGTTAAACTTCTGTCCTAACTCACAATTTCCATTTTTCTGGAGGAATGATTGAATGGGGTGTTCAATTTTCAGTCAGGGACCACTGCCAGAGTAAAACCACCAAATATTTCCAGGAACTGAAGGACTCTTGGAACTGTCCTTCTAACACCCCCCTTTTAGTCAAATCATCCATACAATCCTGAACTTCAGCATAACATTAAAGGGATAGGAACCCACCATCTAGCCTAGCCACCATAAGACACAGAAGAGGGCCACTTACTGTAATGACCCTACCTGCTGCCACCTATCTGACTGGGGACTTCTAACTTATCATAAGTTCCACACCCTTCTTCTTCTTTCTGCTGCCCCCTTTAGGGGTTGCCACAGTGGATCATCTTTTTCCATATCTTCCTGTTCTCTACATCTTGTTCTGTTACACCCATCAACTGCATGTCCTCTCTCGCCACATCTTTAAACCTTTTCTTAGGCCTTCCTCTTTTCCTCTTCACTGGCAGCTCTATCCTTAACATTCTTCTCCTAATATACCCAGCATCTCTCCTCTGCACATCTCCAAACCAACGCAATCTCGCCTCTCTGACTTTGTCTCCCAACTGTCCAACTTGAGCTGACCCTCTAATGTCCTCATTTCTAATCCTGTTCATTCTCATCACACCCATTACAAATCTTAGCATCTTTAACTCTGCCAGCTCCAGCTCTGTTTCCTGCTTTTGGTCGGTGCCACCGTCTCCAACCCATATAACATAGCTGGTCTCACTACCGTCCTGTAGACCTTCCCTTTCACTCTTGCTGATACCCGTCTGTCACAAATCACTCCTGACACTCTTCTCCACCCATTCCACCCTGCCTGCACTCTCTTCTTCACCTCTTTTCCACAATCCCCATTACTCTGTACTGTTGATCCCAAGTATTTAAACTCATCCACCTTCGCCAACTCTACTCCCAGAATCCTCACCATTCCACTGACCTCCCTCTCATTCACACACATGTATTCTGTCTTGGTGGTCCTACTGACCTTCATTCCTCTCATCTCATATCTCCATCTCTCCAGGGTCTCCTCAACCTGCTCCCCACTATCACTACAGATCACAATGTCATCAGCAAACATCACAGTCCACGGGGACTCCTGTCTAATCTTGTCTGTCAACCTGTCCATCACGATTGCAAATAAGAAAGGATCCATCTAATCGTATTTCTGTGTTACTCAAGTAACCCCTTATGGGTTAATCCCTTCCACCATGCACTATATTTCCCCCAACTGCATTTAGACCATCAGGACATTATAAAAGTTGTGATGAGACCAGGCCATTCACTCCAATGAAGTCATCCTGTTCATCTAGTTTGGCCAAAATAACATTTGGCTGAGATCTGAAGGCCCCTAAACTCCTACTCTCCATCACAATAACTGACATTTTTCCCATGTGTCTATAGTTCTTTGCATGATGTAATTTAACCTCATGACTTATTCCTGCACTGCTGCTCCGTACCTGGTACAGCTTCACATCGCCCCTCTAAAAGACTACTAGCTGTCAGAAGGAAAACAAAATGTTTGGATTGTTGTGATGGGTAAGCAAATAAGCTACCCCACCTCCGCAAATACTAAATCTATAGAGTTTAATAGAACCCACCCATTGTCTGGAATTGTATGTCAACCCCTTTTTATTTCGTTTTATTACAATTTTGGCACTGATATGGTTATGTACAGTATGTATTCATCAGTTCATCCATTTACTGAAACCACTTAATCCAATTAGGAAGCCCTTGGCACAAGGCAAGGACCACCCTGGACAGGCTGTCACTCCATTACAGATAAAGACATGTGAACCTCACCACTTCGTAGATACTAAATAACCGAATGAGAATGTTGGCAGAGTGCAAGAGGAATATGGGAGAGCCGTAAGTAAAACATGCTGAGTTCGGGGGCACAGACTGAGCCCCTGTCTCTTAGAGAGATGTCTGGCAGCAGAGCTAATGACTGGAAAATCATAATGGCCTGCTGCTACAGGCTCCTCAATTCTTATGTGCTTTCTATTTGATTACCAGAGGAAAACAGAGAACTCATCTGTCACTTGGCCATCCGCAGTATCCGACACACTGGGAGCCTGCCCCATGGCCTTTATTGAACTCCATTGAGTTTTTTCAAGTCAGGCCTGGTGATTATCTCTCCATTGGTAAAATTGAGTGGACACACAAAGCTGCCTCGCCAAAACCCTTTGAACAATCAATAGAAGACAGAGGCTCTGCTGTGAAGAAAAGAAAGCAATTAGGAGCCACCCGGGTGACTGAAACAATAAGGACCTGTTTATGATCTTCTTTACTTAGGCACGTACTGCACGTGCACACACAATGGTCTGAACGATATCTCGTTGTGCAGTGTGTCGATGGAAACAGTCAAAGCTGCAGATGTTAGTGTGCACTTTCAACAAACACATAATTGTGTTAATCGTCACTTTAAATGCATGAGGTAATTAGAAAATGTCAGAGTAATCATCGGGGGATAAAGCTTCTTCACAAAATGGATGGATATGACTGACAAAATTGGAAATGGTTTGCGATCTGTGAGCAAATGTCCTCTCAACAGTTACACCAGATTACTATATCTGTCTTATGGTATAGCTGGGATGGTTGCCCTGGCACATGTTTAGTTGTCAGCCAGTCATTTTCTAGCCCGCTTAGTCCTGAACAGGGCCAATGGGGGTCTGCTGAAATGTATCCCAGCTACTGTACCATAAGGGCACAAAACAGGAACAAACCCTGGACGTGGTGCCATTCCATCACAGGGCAAACACACTCGCAACACCCCTAGCACACACTAGGGCCAATCCATCTAACCTTGCATGTCTTTGGACTGTGGGAGGAAACCCACACAGACACGGAGAGAACATGCAAACTACACACCAGGAGGACCTGCGAGGCAGCAGCACTACCACTATGCCAACATGCTGCCCAAGTTGAATTGTGGTTTAGTAGTCTTTCTGTAATTGATTAAATATATTTTTTCATACTTTGTTAGTTTTGTATGTCTTTGTATTTATGTAATATATTGATTTTTAATGTTATGTGATTATTAATTTTATTGTTGGGCTTTATGTTAACTACATTATGTACTTTTTGTATTTTTTTATCTGCTCTCCTCTCTATATGCAGAGCCTAAAGAGGCGGGGCCACCTGATTAGGCAGCTGGGGAACAGGCTGCCCCACCACCACCACCACTTATTTAAGTCAAAGCTGAGGAAGGCTCAAAAGCATGGTATACATAGACATCAGAACTGAGGGGAACACCCAGACCTAGGCCCAGATTACTTTTAGCCTATCTGTACTAATAAAAAGCAAAGCCCTCACTCACTCACTCACTCACTCACCTCACTCACTCACTCACTCACTCACTCAAGTTCCCGTGTAGGTAGAAGGCTGAAATTTGGCAGCCTACTTACAAAAGCTGGGCAGGTTTCATTTCGAAATTCTACGCGTAATGGTCATAACTGGAATCTATTTTTCTCCATATACTGTAATGGAGTTGAGCTCAATAGCCGTGGGGGGCGGAGTTTCGTGTGACATCATCACGCCTCCCACGTAATCACGTGAACTGACTGTCAACGCAGTACGTAGAAAACAAGGAAGAGCTCCAAAAAGCGCTGAAGAAAACATGCATTATATAATTGAGAAGGCAGCGAAACAATAAGAAGCGAGCGAGTGACATATACTACCATATTAATGAGTGCTGCTACTTTGGAAACAAAGCACGGTGTAAACCTAAACTTTAAATTAAGTTCATAGACAGGCTGCTGCTGGCGTTTCTCATGCCCACGGGTAATGCGGGATACAAATTTAATGAGAGGACGCAGGATATAAACGAGAGTTTTGATCACTTTGTAACTAAGTTAAAATTGCAGGTGAAGGGATGTGCTTATGCAAATTCCGAGAGACTGTGTTTGTGGGGGATTGACAGTTAAGGCTGGTGGGGGAGTCACGTCATCATCTCCCTTTCCATTCACCTCATTTCGCTCTGAGCTGAGCTCCGCGGCTAACGCCGTCTTCCGAAGCATCTTCATCACACTCCCACCAAATACTCACAGAAAAATCCACAAGTTTATACCCACGCTGTCTCTAGAGTTTCTCCACACTCAATGTATTCCTCGCGTCCCCTTTATACCCTCTGATCTCCCATTTCAATTCAGATACCTCCAATTTCCAGTAAGGCTCAGCTGCGCGATGACAAGTAATAAGTCTCAAGGACAGACCCTACAAAAGGTTGCCATTGATTTGACGCAACATTGCTTTCCTCCTGGACAAAACTATACGTTGCATTCTCAAAAGTATATATATATATACACACCCCGATCTACATACTGTCAAATAAACGAACCACACACCCTGGCGCTGATGTCCGAGGTTCGAGGTCCGAGGGTGCAGTGAGTGTGTACTGCCTGATGAGCCCAGAATTAGGGCGAAACATGTGCCATGTACTGTTTGCATTATTTGACAATAAAACTATTTCAATATATTCAATATATATATATATATCAGCGCTTCCCGATTCATTTTACCCTCGCACCCCCTTGGTTTGAGAAGAAGTATGAAAAAATATGAGGTTAACACAGAAAAACAGATCACCGATTGAAGCTTTATGAATAATGGATACTTTATTCGCCATCAATAATTGTTTTGGTAAAGCCATACTCAGTGTAATCGTCTTTCCATGTTATAATTTTTCCGCGACTAGCCATGATTAAATGAACGGTAAAAAAGTAAGAGCGCAGCGAGGGTGACTTATTCAGACAGGCAGGCGATGGCTCAATAGCTCGAATTTGGATATAAGTAGGTTCTATTTAGTCGCCAGAAATATCTTTGGTAGGAATGGAAGTTGAATTTAGTCTTTAAATTTCTATGGTGAAGAAAAATTTATGCAATGATGACTAAATTTAACTTACATTCCTACTAAACATATTTCTGTCGACCAAATAAAAATTACTTATATTTAAAATTTAAATAGAACTTGAACAGATACGATAGTTCATAATATCCACGCAGACTTGCACGTAAGAGCGGGAGTCATCCGTTTTAACAAGCAGCGTATTGCACTGATACGAAATAGCCTGCCCATTTAATTATTTAGGAATGGAAAGATAAATTAAGATTTTGTACAAATAATGTTTTTAATTTTTCTATTTTTCTTCCTACATGAATTCTGGCACCCCCAGCAACAGCTGCTCTCACCCCAAACGATATATATATATATATATATATATATATATATATATATATATATATATATATATATATATATATATATATATATATATATATATATATATATATACTGCTCAAAAGAATTAAAGGAACACTTTTTAATCAGAGTATAGCATAAAGTCAATGAAACTTATGGGATATTAATCTGGTCAGTTAAGTAGCAGAGGGGTTGTTAATCAGTTTCAGCTGCTGTGGTGTTAATGAAATTAACAACAGATGCACTAGAGGGGCAACAATGAGATGTCCCCAAAACAGGAATGGTTTAACAGGTGGAGGCCACTGACATTTTTCCCTCCTCATCTTTTCTGACTGTTTCTTCACTAGTTTTGCATTTGGCTACAGTCAGTGTCACTACTGGTAGCATGAGGCGATACCTGGACCCTACAGAGGTTGCATAGGTAGTCCAACTTCTCCAGGATGGCACATCAATACGTGTCATTGCCAGAAGGTTTGCTGTGTCTCCCTGCACAGTCTCAAGGGCATGGAGGAGATTCTAGGAGACAAGCAGTTACTCTAGGAGAGCTGGAGAGGGCCATAGAAGGTCCATAACCCATCAGCAGGACCAGTATCTGCTCCTTTGGGCAAGGAGGAACAGGATGAACACTGCCAGAGCCCTACAAAATGACCTCCAGCAGGCCACTGGTGTGAATGTCTCTGACCAAACAACCAGAAAGACTTCATGAGGGTGACCCAAGGGCCCCATGTCCTCTAATGGGCCCTGAGCTCACTGCCCAGCAGCATGCAGCTCGATTGGCATTCACCATAGAATACCAGAATTGGCAGATGCACCACTGGTGCCCTGTGCTTTTTACAGATGAGAGCAGGTTCACCCTGAGCACGTGACAGAAGTGAAAGGGTCTGGAGAAGCCATGGAGAACATTATGCTGCCTGTAACATCATTCAGCATGAGCAGTTTGGTGGTGGGTTAATGATTGTCTGGGGAGGCATATCCATGGAGGGTCACACAGACTGCTACAGGCTTGACAAAGGCACTTGGCTGCCATTAGGTATCAGGATGAAATCCTTGGACCCATTGTCAGACCCTATGCTGGTACAGTGGCTCCTGGTGCACGACAATTCCTGGCCTCATGTGGTGAGAGTATGCAGGCAGTTCCTGGAGGATGAAGGAATTGATACCATTGACTGGCCACCACACTTTCCTGACCTAAATCCAATAGAACACCTCTGGGACATTATGTTTTGGTCCATCCAATGCCACCAGGTTGCACCTCAGACTGTCCAGGAGCTCAGTGATGCCCTGGTCCAGATCTGGGAGGAGATCCCCCACAACACCATCTGTCATCTCATTAGAAGCATGCACCGATGTTGTCAGGCATGTATACAAGAACACAGGGGCCATACAAAGTGCTGCGTACAATTTTGAGTTGCTGCAATTAAATTTTGGCAAAATGGACTAGCCTGCCACATAAGTTTTCACTCTGATTTTTGGGGCGTCTTTGAATTCAGGGCTCTGTAGGTTGATCATTTTCATTTCCATCAAACGATGTGGCATTCTTTCGTTCCTAACACATTACCCAGTCTATATCAGTATAGATATCCAGGAGGATTTCTTTTTCCCATTGAGATCTGATGTGTTTTCAAAGTGTTCCTTTAATTTTTTTGAGCAGTTTATATATATATATATATATAGATATACATAGATAGATAGATAGATGTGTATGTATATGTGTGTGTAAATATGTATATATATATATATATATATATATATATATATATATATATATATATATATACAGTGGTGTGAAAAACTATTTGCCCCCTTCCTGATTTCTTATTCTTTTGCATGTTTGTCACACAAAATGTTTCTGATCATCAAACACATTTAACCATTAGTCAAATATAACACAAGTAAACACAAAATGCAGTTTTTAAATGATGGTTTATTTATTTAGGGAGAAAAAAAATTCAAACCTACATGGCCCTGTGTGAAAAAGTAATTGCCCCCTGAACCTAATAACTGGTTGGGCCACCCTTAGCAGCAATAACTGCAATCAAGCATTTGTGATAACTTGCAATGAGTTTTTTACAGCGCTCTGGAGGAATTTTGGCCCACTCTTTGCAGAATTGTTGTAATTCAGCTTTATTTGAGGGTTTTCTAGCATGAACCGCCTTTTTAAGGTCATGCCATAGCATCTCAATTGGATTCAGGTCAGGACTTTGACTAGGCCACTCCAAAGTCTTCATTTTATTTTTCTTCAGCCATTCAGAGGTGGATTTGCTGGTGTGTTTTGGGTCATTGTCCTGTTGCAGCACCCAAGATCGCTTCAGCTTGAGTTGACGAACAGATGGCCGGACATTCTCCTTCAGGATTTTTTGATAGACAGTAGAATTCATGGTTCCATCTATCACAGCAAGCCTTCCAGGTCCTGAAGCAGCAAAACAACCCCAGACCATCACACTACCACCACCATATTTTACTGTTGGTATGATGTTCTTTTTCTGAAATGCTGTGTTCCTTTTACGCCAGATGTAACGGGACATTTGCCTTCCAAAAAGTTCAACTTTTGTCTCATCAGTCCACAAGGTATTTTCCCAAAAGTCTTGGCAATCATTGAGATGTTTCTTAGCAAAATTGAAACAAGCCCTAATGTTCTTTTTGCTTAACAGTGGTTTGCGTCTTGGAAATCTGCCATGCAGGCCGTTTTTGCCCAGTCTGTTTCTTATGGTGGAGTCAGGAACACTGACCTTAATTGAGGCAAGTGAGGCCTGCAGTTCTTTAGACGTTGTCCTCGGGTCTTTTGTGACCTCTCGAATGAGTCGTCTCTGCGCTCTTGGGGTAATTTTGGTCGGCCGGCCACTCCTGGGAAGGTTCACCACTGTTCCATGTTTTTGCCATTTGTGGATAATGGCTCTCACTGTGGTTCGCTGGAGTCCCAAAGCTTTAGAAATGGCTTTCTAACCTTTACCAGACTGATAGATCTCAATTACTTCTGTTCTCATTTGTTCCTGAATTTCTTTGGATCTTGGCATGATGTCTAACTTTTGAGGTGCTTTTGGTCTCCTTCTCTGTGTCAGGCAGCTCCTATTTAAGTGATTTCTTGATTGCAACAGGTGTGGCAGTAATCAGGCCTGGGGGTGGCTACGGAAATTGAACTCAGGTGTGATACACCACAGTTAGGTTATTTTTTAACAAGGGGGCAATTACTTTTTCACACAGGGCCATGTAGATTTGGACATTTTTTCTCCCTAAATAATAAAAAGCATCATTTAAAAACTGCATTTTGTGTTTACTTGTGTTATATTTGACTAATGGTTAAACGTGTTTGATGATCAGAAACATTTTGTGTGACAAACATGCAAAAGAATAAGAAATCAGGAAGGGGGCAAATAGTTTTTCACACCACTGTATATTTATATATATTGTCAGGGATGCCAGGGGCAATGACCCGGCCGGGACGCCGTGAGGGACCGGAAGAGGGTCAGAGCCCACCCTGGATCACGTGGGGGCCGCCTTCCTGGTTGTTCTGGGGGCCACGGGTACAGGGCATGGATACTCCACCTGCTACTCCAGGAAGTGCTGGGGGGAAGATTTAGGACGGTACCCGGAGAGCTGCCGGGAGGACAGCCGGCACTTCCGCCACGCTGGGGCGTGGCCAGAGGAGGAATGTCGGGAACACCTGGGGCTCATCCGGGGACTGTTTAAAAGGGGCCATCTCCATTCATTCAGTGCTGGAGTCGGGTGGAAGCAGGATGAGGTACGAGGAGAGTGTGGAGGCGGCCCGAAGAAGGGCATTTTGTGGCCAGGACTGTATGGATTGGGGTTTGTTGTGCACTTTATACTGAGTCTGAGTGACTTTAAATTGTAAATATTTGTAAATAAATACGTGTGGTGGTGATGAACAACATGTTTGCCTGTCCGTGTCCGGGTCGGCTCCACAATATATATATATATATATATATATATATATATATATATATATATATATATATATGCCAGCAATACTCATGACAATGACAAAACAATTACATTATCAATCATGTTACGTTATTATTAAAATGTTTCCTTTTCTTTTTCATTACTTCTTCAACACACTACTTCTCCACTGTGAAGCGCGGGTAGTTTGCTAGTTACCTACCTGGCAGGGAGAAAATTCTTTGTGAGTTGTGGTAATCAAATCTCAAAGACACATGATATCCGATATGGTGTTCCACAAGGCTCTATCCTGGGTCCGCTGCTCTTCTCAATCTACATGCTTCCATTAGGTCAGATTATCTCAGGTTACAACGTGAGTTACCACAGCTATGCTGATGACACACAGCTGTACTTATCTATAGCACCTGATGACTCTGACTCTTTCGATACACTAACACAATGTCTTACTGGTATTTCTGAATGGATGAATAGTAATTTTCTCAAACTAAATAAAGAGAAAACTGAAATTTTGGTAATTGGCAATAATGGATTCAGCGAGGTTATCAGAAATAAACTTAATGCACTAGGTATAAAAGTTAAGACGGAAGTAAAAAATTTAGGGGTAACTGTTGACTGTAATCTGAATTTTAAATCGCATATTCATCAGACCACTAGGACAGCATTTTTTCACTTAAGAAACATAGCAAAAGTTAGACCTCTTATATCATTGAAAGATGCTGAGAAATTAATTCACGCTTTTGTTTTCAGTCGACTAGATTACTGTAACGCACTCCTGTCAGGACAACCCAAAAAAGACATAAATCACTTGCAACGAATGCAGAATGCAGCTGCTAGAATCCTAACTGGGAAAAGAAAATCCGAACACATTTCTCCAGTTTTGATGTCACTACACTGGTTGCCTGTGTCACTCAGGATTGACTTTAAAATACTGCTTATGGTTTATAAAGCCTTAAATAAGCCTTATATATCGGAATGCCTGACACGTTATATTCCAAATCGTAACCTCAGATCCTCAAATGAGTGTCTCCTTAGAATTCCAAAAGCTAAACTTAAAAGAAGTGGTGAGGCGGCCTTCTGCTGTTATGCACCTAAAATCTGGAATAGCCTGCCAATAGGAATTCGCCAGGCAAATACAGTAGAGCAGTTTAAAACACTGCTGAAAACACATTACTTTAACATGGCCTTCTCATAACTTCACTTTAACTTAATCCTGATACTCTGCATGTTCAATTCTTCATAATAATTATTCATGGTGGCTCTAAAATCCATACTGACCCCTACTCTCTCTTATGTTTCTTTTTCCGGTTTCTTTGTGGGCGCCCACCACCACCTACTCAAAGCATCATGATGCACCAACATTGATGGACTGAAAGCCAGAAGTCTACGTGACCATGTGTTTGACTTATGTGAGGTAGATTGCTCAGAGGGAACTGGGCGGTCTCTTGGTCTGGAACCCCTACAGATTTTATTTTTTTCTCCAGCCTTTGGAGTTTTTTTTTTTTCTGTCCACCCTGGCCATCGGACCTTACTCTTATTCTATGTTAATTAATGTTGACTTATGTTTATCTTTTATTGTGTCTTCTATTTTTCTGTTCATTTTGTAAAGCACTTTGAGCTACATTTTTTTGTATGAATATGTGCTATATAAATAAATGTTGATTGATTGATTGATTGATTAATAATAAAGGAAGCAACATCGATGAATTGGAATATGTTTTACTTACTTACTTACTTATGTCTAAATTACAAAAGTCATCAGAACACTGCTCTGTTTCACAGACACTTAAAATTGCACTATTGAGCCTGGAAGTATGATGTTTAATATATATAATTTTCCCTCCTTATTTTTTCATCTCATCTGAAACCTCATTACAGTTCCAGTGAGGAGAATACACTTCCCATCAGGCAGCAAATCTGCACAGTTTGAATGGGAAGATCAAAGTTACAGTAGTAACAATTTCCTTCCCTCATTTAAATACAGCGTATTCTCTAGGCATTCACTTTTTATCTCATTGTAGGCTGTCCTTAACCATATTGCATTTCCCCTTTCACCTCTCATTTGTTTTCATCTGGACCCTTTTCTGAGAAATTGGCAGATTGAAAAGGGGTAACATTTGTTTTGATGTTTCCACCCCACAAAAGCCTTCAAAAAACACTTTTTAGTGAGTTTTGCAATTAGAAAAAAGAATGGGATATTAATTTTAAAATTAATTTTACAAAACCGCATGCAAAGAAAATCTTTGTTGTATTGCTCATCACTGCCTGTTCCTTTTTTTGATATTATATTTTTCAGAATCTATGAAGTAAGATTTGGAAGCTGGTAATAAATGATAAGTGTGAAATAAACTGATGACACTACATTTTTAGATAGAAAGATCTGAAAGACATTATATAATAGATAGGCAGATAGATAAATAGATAGATATGAAAGTCTCTTGTGAGCTGGGGGGCTGATCACACCCCTAGAGATTACAGATGCTCCTGCGAAAACGTACTTACTTCACTTACGTAAAAGCCTGTATGGCACCTGTCAGATTTAAAATTGATTGTTTTGCTTCTCTCTCTCTGTGACATTTCCTGCTCCTGACACGCACTCCTTTGAAGAAGAAGATACGGCTGCATACTTTGAATTGAGAGACGGAAATGTCATCTCTATCCTGTTAAGGAGCACTTTTTTAAACCTTTAAAAGAGACAAATGTTTGTTTGCAGTGTTTGAATAAAGTCCCTCTCTCTTCAAACTCCTCTGTTTCTGTGCAAATCTGTGACTCAAGCGTGACACTCTATATAATAGATAGATAGATAGATAGATAGATAGATAGATAGATAGATAGATAGATAGATAGATAGATAGATAGATAGATAGATTAAATTATTAAATAACATAAAATTGTTTTGTGGCACTGCTTCATAGGAGGGGTCTTTGTGCTTTACCACTAGTTTATCCTCACTTTCTAAAGGGGTGTTTGTTACTCATTTACCTCATTTTAACCTTGGAAAGTCAAGCTGGTGGTTTCTCTGAGACGAGGCAGACCTCACGTGCTTAAGCTTTAAGCTACATTTAGTTAACCTTGATTTACCTTCATTCGTTTTCCTTATGGTAATAACTTTATTGTTACAACTTTATTTAAGTATATACTTGATAATTTGTAAAAATTATATATATTAACTTCAGAAACTACTCCTGATTTTACCAGTATTGAGGAGAGCTCATGAGCTGTCCTAACTAGCTGCCAGAAGATGGTGTTCAGGGAGAGATTGGTATGCATGTCCCTGTGCAGAAAACACAGAATGTTTTGGAAACACTGGATAACAATGAACTTTAAAATATTTTAAAGATATTACAGATATTTGAAAGAGGGAATTATATTTATAACAAATCTTGTAAGTCACATGATTACTCCATTTACGCAGGTAAGCCATGTGCTGTGAGCTGAAATGAAAGTGCTGATAACGTTTTGTTCTTTGGCTGCAGAGAAAACACAGCTTTGCAGTTAGCGATGACTTGGGTGTCTCACAACCAACTATTTCTTGAATTTTGCATCAAAATTTCTTGCAACACATGATGTAATAAGCAGATTTGTATATTTCCTGACCAGTTCATGCAAGGTAATGTTAAAGAAGGCTTCATTCAACCAAGTCAGCATGTACATCAAGATCATGAGCCTTAAGAGTGGATGGGCAGACGTATGTAAATTGCAAGCAGTATCAAGGTATCAACCTACAGGTGGTCATGGATGCAAAGTCTATTGTAGTAGCCATCATATTACTCTGAAGATAAGCAACATGAAATGTCACACAAGTATGCTGAGTTCTGCATTTTATGAACCCATAGAACATTTGCATTACATTTTACAAGTGAGGGAAGGATCAAGAATGCAGGCAGGGACACCTGGGGCATTAGAAAAACACAGTTTTGCAGAAGATAAAGTGGAATCATGGAGAGCGGCGTAGCAGACGACTCTGGAGGATAATCTGGAACACTAGAAGAGTAAACGGGCTTTGAGAAACAGTGCTGTAATGGCCATGGCTAGTTTCAGTATACCTGGTACTTTACAAGGTGTTTCCCATGGCCATAATAAAGGTAAGGAGATTCTTCTGAAAGCACAGTAAGTCCCCCACATATGAACAGGTTCCGTTCTGAGAGTGCATTCACATGTCCACTTTGTTCGGAAGTCAAAGTGCAAAGTTAGCCTTGTCACCCAAAGACCATAATTCAACCTCCAACCCTCAACGCCTATAAAAGACATGTACAGTACACGTGCATCTATTTGTACATAAGAAAATGCTTTTTAAAGTTAATATTTATCCTGTAGCTGTTGCTGTTTGTTTCTTTTGTTTTGTATCAGCTGATATCGCTGTTCACACTATCAGGTAGCCTACATTTTCAGGCCTAACCTTCCTCTCCTCAATTGCTATCGAAAACATTTTTACTGTACAGCTCACAAGAAAATGCCTTTAAAAACTAGTACTTGAATTTTCTTTATGGATTTCTAGTGTATGGATTTTAACAGCAAACAACTGAAGGCTGTTTTTTATTCCCACTGTTTTCCATCAGCTGATCTCGAATGAGCCCACGTGATTGTCTTCAAATCCATTTCTGACCGCCACACACAAAGCGAGCAATCAGAGGTTATCATCACTTGACATCTATAGCCCATCACTTAATATTGAGGCCTGGTAAGTGTTCACAGTGAAGATTCATGGAAGGGTTTGAAGCGAGGACAAAAAAAATTCCTTCTGCTGCTAACTCCAGTTTGTATCAAAATAAAAGCTAAGCCTGCAGTACCCAAGGATTATATATTAGAGTCAATTAGGACAAGTCGACAAGAACAAGCTGTTCTCGAGATCCGACTGAAGGCCCCTATTGTGCCTGTGCTCCACCCCACTACTTGGTTTTGGATGGCTTGTTAATGTGGTTCTCTGAGTGAAAGAGAACTTTCCCTTAACAAGTTTCCAACTGTGTCCCCATGTTCTTGTTGAACACATCTTTAGCTTGAAATAAAGCGAGTTAATGCAACATAACAGAGATACAGCCACAAGCATAACCACTTGTGGAGGATGCACGCACGTGACTGAGAATGTAAACAATAATAGCTTGGGTTTTTGTGCTTCACGTAGTGCCAGACACGCAAACTAACTTACACGCTGCCACGAAATTTGAAGCTATGCTACACTTTTTAGTTTTTCATTTATTTAAATAACTGTTCATTTATTGGACATGTTTGTATCTTGAAGGTTTGTATGTTGGAGACTTACTATACAGCTGTTGATAATCCATCCATCCATCCATTATCCAACCTGCTTTATCCTAACTACAGGGTCACAGGGGTCTGCTGGAGCCAATCCCAGCCAACACAGGGTGCAAGGCAGGAAACAAACCCCAGGCAGGGCGCCAGTCCACCGCAGGGTGCGCGCACACACACACCCACACACCAAGCACACACCAGGGACAATTTAGGATCGCCAATGCACCTAAACCTGCATATCTTTGGACTTTGGGAGGAAACCAGAGTACCCAAAGGAAACCCACGTGGACACGGGGAGAACGTGCAAACTCCATGCAGGGAGGACCGCTGTTGATAATTCATTAAATAAATTAAATAAATGTGCCCGATATCGAGCTTAGTTTGGTGTGTCTGTCTTGGTCCTCCCATCTCGGTGCTCATTACAGTATTATTCTTGATGTTGTTGTCAACTTGGAACAATTATGTGAAGCTTAGCACATTAAGACATAATATCCTACATTATGCATGTTGCGGTGTGAAATTTTGCAAATAAGTAGATTAATATTTTGTATGCCTTTATTTGTATGGTTAAGTACCCCTATCCCCTTTTAGGACTAAGTCTCTTTGTAATTTTATGACTGGGTTGGAGGAAGTGCCTCAAACTAGGTTGGCAAGTGATTCTTTGCAGGACTCTTTCTCAACCCCCGTGTTGAAGCCAACTATCTAGTTGGCAAGCTTCACCTTAACAAATGATTTTGGGGGCAGATGTGAAAGGTATTCTGTGCCCCATTGGTCTGCAGTATGGCTGTTTGGGATTGGCTTGTATCAGAAGCCTTTAAGTACCATGATGCCCTATTGGCTGTAGGGGTTAGACAGAGAATCTACTGTATAAATTTGCTTGCTTTACCCTTCTCTCTCTCTCTTACCAAACTGATGAAGGAACATCTCACACACCATGAACTGACAAGGACAACACAATGAAGAGCACAGCTCGGCAGCCATATTGAGACAGGCATGTGGCCTGTTCTGAAGAAAGCTGACCACAAATGATGCCTTAATTAGAGACATTTTAAGTAACTAACAAGTCTGTGTGTCGCATGAAACAGCAGCTGAAGGGCTTGGAGATGAATGATAATACATCTGCCCAGGGAGTGACGGGGTGCACTAATGGTCTTTCTCAGTTCCCTGCAGACCTTTCCCGGGAAATCCTACCAGGAGCCACCGCCTTGACTCGGGACACCCCACTTCCGGTCCCGGCCCCGAGGACGACATCACTTCCCCCAGACTGCCTATAAAGCCTCACCCCTTTTTTCCTGGAATTCAGTTCTGTTTTGGACTCTGTCTCGTAAACTTGACTCAAGCTCAAACCATTTACTTTTTGCAGCCAGGATACCGAATTATAAGGGTGGCTGCCCCAAACCTTGCCATGTCTCTTCTTATTACACCTTATAAACAGTGGTAAGTCAGGGAGATTTGAGGAATTCTGACAAAGGCTACATATTAATAATACAAAAGGGGAAAGTAGAATAATATATCACTCTACCAAGACAAAACAATCCATTTCCTTCTTCTCTTTCTACTACTTCAAATATTATTATTATTATTGTCATGAAGCCTTAGTATCAAAAAACTATTAAACATCATCATGATTTCCAAGGAAACTACAAAGTGCCTTCATGAGTGCCATTTTGAAGCTTGAGGTACCATAAACTTGTGCCATCATTCATTCTCAATGTGTACTCAAACTCCTCCGCTGGATTGGATGTAGGATGCTCAGAGGTGGGACAAATTCTTATCCTAGTCAGATTTTTGGGGAATTCTTAAGAGTAATTCTGAGATGCATGATAAATATGGGACCTGGACTTAATTATCTAGAGGTGTGCTGTATGGCGTGAGTGCAAATTTAAATCTATCGCAGTTGTTTGTCAAGCCAGTAGTGTCATTGTGCTGAGAAGCAAGTATTGTGCCACGCAGCTTACTAGCCGTTCCACATGCACTTCAGGAGCTATCATCACCTGAAGCTAAGTGTATTCAAGCCTGGCCAGTACTTGGATGGGAGACCATCAAGGAAAACCTTGGGGTCAGAATTAGAGCATTAGAACAATTTGGACGAGAACAGACCATTCAGCCCAATAAAGCTCGCCTGTCCTTTCAACTTATTTCTTCCAAAAAAACATCTACCACACTACTTGGTCGCTTATTCCAAGTGTTTATCGTTCTTTGTGTAATGAAAAACTTCAAAAATGTGTGAAATTTACTCTTAACAAGTTTCAAACTGTGTCCCTGTGTTCTTGATGAACTCATTTTAAAATAACAGTCTCAATCCACTGTACTAATTCCCTTCATCATTTGAAGCACTTCAGTCATGTCTTCTCTTAATCTTCTTTTGCTTAAACTGTAAAGGCTCAGCTCTTTTAATCTTTCTTCATAATTCATCCTTTGTAGCCCTGAATCAGCCTAGTCGCTCTTCTCTGGACCTTTTCTAGTGCTGCTATGTTCTTTTTTGTAGCCTGCAGACCAAAACTGCACACAGTACTCAAGATGAGGTCTCACCAGTGTGTTATAAAGGTTGAGCAGAACCTCCTTGGACTTGTACATCACACATCGTGCTATATAACTTAACATTCTGTTAGCCTTCTTAATGGCTTCTGAACACTCTCTGGTCCACTATGACTCCTAAATCCTTCTCATAAGGTGTACTCTTGATTTTTCCAACTGCCCATTGTGTATTCAAACCTAACATTTTTACTTCCTATGTGTAATACTTTATATTTACTGACATTAAATTTTATTTGCCACAAGTCTGCCCAAACCTGTTTGCTATCCAAGTCCTTCTGTAATTATATAACGGATTCCAAATTATCTGCTGATCCACCTATCTTGGTATCATCCACAAACTTAACCAGCTTGTTACTTATATTCCTATCTAAATCGTTTATATATATTAAAAATAGCAGCGGCCCTAGCACTGACCCCTGCTGGTCACCACTCTTAACATCGGCCAGTTCTGATGAGGTTCCTCGCACCATCACCCTCTGCTTCCTGTGTTTGAGCCAATTCTGTACCCATCTAAAAACATCAGCCTGAACTCCCACTTCTTTTAACTTGATGCCCAACCTCTCATGTGGCACCTTATCAAATGCTTTCTGAAAGTCCAGATAAATAATATCATAAGCTCCACTTTGATCGTATCCTTTTGTTGCCTCCTCATAGAATTCCAGCATGTTAGTAAAACACGACCTGCACGAATGTGGATACCACGGCAGTGATGGGGACACTGTGCTGTAAAAATGGCACTGTCCTTCGAATGACACATAAAATGGAGGTGCTGACTGTCATAAAAAAATCTCTGAGCATCCTTCGTAATGTGTAAGGTGCACCCCGATGACCTGGCTAAATTGCCCACCATGGCCTGGTCATTCTGGCCCCCTAATCATCCCCTGTCTCTAACCCACCACTTTACCACCTATTAGCTGATGAGTGTATCGACACAAAATGGCTGCTGTCGTATCATCCAGGGGTGTGCTACACATTGGTGGTGCTTGAAATGGCTTCGCATCCCCTATGAAAAAGCACTTTGAATAGTGAGAAAAGCGATATATAAATGTTAAGAATTATTATTATTGTTATTATTATTACACCTGCTTGTCTCCTCTATTTGCTGCTTGGAAAATGAATTGTAACAGTCAACGTGACTCCGTCCACAGTGTAAGCTCCCTGGTGTAAGCTTAGCAGACTGATGACCTAGCAGATCGAAAGGAAAGGTTGCTCTCATAATAAGACAGAATCCAGGCCTGCGCCACAGAGATTGCCAGCTGTGCACTTATACATTTTTCAATTACAATAATTTGTTAAAGAAACAGTGAGTCCCCGCTGTTTTTTTTTGTAAGAGTATAAAATATAATAAACAGATCAATACAAAACAATGCCATTAAACTCACTTCATTCAGTTCAGGGTAAGGGGACTGGAGCTCTTCTGGAAGCATTGTGTTCAATACAAAACCTGTTTGGCAGGCCGGTCAATATCAGGAGACCCCTACACACACTAAATCTCACTTATAACCTGAACTAATGCAACATTCTTCAAACTGTTGTGAAGGACAGCCGGGTCCCATGCCCGGCAGGGACGCCCCTGCTGCTTATGTTCCGGGGGAGCCACCATGGGCACTCCAGTACCTCCCCCGGGATGCTTGGTGGCAACCTTCATGGCTGACGGTGATTCCCCAACCACCTGCAGGACTCCATGGGAGATGGAGTCCTCCACAGCCTAGTTGAGGGCTCGGATGGCCACTAGGGGGAGCTGCATGGACTCAGCAGCCTGGCTGGACGAATCTTCAGCCCCACCCGGAGGTGCAATTAGGACCAGGTGGTCAAGCACCTGGAACACTTCTGGGTGGGTTATAAAAAGGGCCAGCCACCACCACTCAGAGAGCCAGGGTCGGGAGGAGGAGGACTAAGCTTGAGGAGGAGTGGTGGAAGAGAAGAAGGATTGTTGGTTGTGTTTACTGTGCTTTGGGACTGTTTGGGCTGTGTGGCACGGGGAAGACGTGTCCCACAGCTGAAGAAACAATAAAAGTCTTTGTGTTTTTATACGTGCCTCCTTGTCTATCTGTGTTGGGTCAGGCACCTATATAGCGCCTTTGTTACACTGTTTAATGTAACTGGGAGTCGCCGGGCACTGGAGCGTATCCTGGCAGGAACCAGCCCTGGACGAGACCCACTTTACACAGCACCAGTTGTCATGTGCAGGTTTGGGATGTGGGAGTAAACACAGCCATTGTTACCCCTTTAAAGTGTCATGGCGGTGGAGTGGTGGGCTTAGAAGGAGTTCATTATAAGGATTTAAGGCTTAAAGACGACATTCATGTGCATCAGTATAAAGTCCTAGGATTGAAAGCCCAGTGTGAATGAATAACTTTTTGTGATTGATTGTAATTTGTATTTAGTTTAATATTATATTATCCAGCATGTATCTTGTCTAAGTCAGCTGATTGCAATCAAGGGGAAATAAGAAAGTGTTTTCTGGCTATCAATACCTGCATTAAGTACTGATCGTTAGCCTAAGAGCAATAATCAAAATTGTCAGGTTGTCGTTATTACTTCCGTGAACGATTACTTGCTCTTAATGTGCATGAGTGTTGCAATCAATCACTAAATCGCTAAACCTCTTTAACCTACAAGTAGGCTCTTCAGCTACTGGCTCACCCAGACCTCTGAAGTTAACTGTCACTGATAACAACCTCCATTTTCTTATCTCAAGAGGATCTCGGAGAGCCTGAGCCTATCCCATTAACACTGGGTACAACTCGGAGCAAGATGCTGGTCACAGGGCACATCCATCCATCCGCTGTCAAATCCATTAATCCAGTTCAGAGTTCTGGGGACTGACGCCCATCCTGGCATTGGATACCAGTGAGAAAGCAGCTCAAGTGAGGCACCAGTCCATTGCAGGATACTCTGATATTGAAATGTATAAGATCAGTTGATGATCTGCTTAAAATGCATAAGGAGAACATCTGAGAAATCATGAAAAAGAAATGCAAACCCCACAGAAACATCAGTGGGGCCTGAACGTAAGTTGAAGTCCTTGAAGCAGTGGGACAGCCATGCTAACCACTGTGCCACTTAGCTGACTTGCATGAGCTATACAACCTTAAACTGCTAAATGAGTTTTCCTTAGAAATGATATGGATAAAAAGATAATTTATTTAGCAGAACCTGACATTGACATGGGCGGTCTTCATAACTGGCTAGTAGTGTAGTGTGGTGTAGTGACTAAGGCTTTGTCAAATCCTGAGGTCATGGGTTCTGATCCCACTACTGACACCATGTGAGCATGAGCAAGTCCATTCTCCGGCCTGTAATCCATTAGATCAGTGGTTCCCAAAGTCAGTCCTGGGGACCCTCTGTGGCTGCTGGTTTTTGTTCCAACCAGATTAACAATCAGTGATAACAACTAATTTCAGTTAATTAACTGGTCCTTTTTGCTCTTCTCTTATTCTGCATTCAGAAAAACGCAGCAGTATGGTTGTTACATTTATAAGACTATTAGAAATTGTGAGCCACTACGGGGCGTACCGCCACCCTAACCCAGACACAGACAGGCAGGACACACTTTTATTTACAGTTTGAAGTGCCCAAAATACCAGTCAACACAACATACCAATACCATTCAGCCCCTTCCTGCCGCCAGTCTTTCTCCCTCTACTCCTCCTCAGGTTTTGTCCTCTGCTCCCAACTCTGGCCCACTTATGGAGTGAGGCGGCTCCTTTTTATAGGGCATCTGAAAGGACTCCAGGTGTCTAACAAGCTTCCTCCGGCCACACTTCTGGGTGTGGAGAAGGCGTGACCAAATAAGGCCCTGAAAAGGTCCATGCTGCCCCTGGTGGTGGCCCCACTGGAAACAAAGGGGGCTGCTCTCCCTCGGCCCAGGGGAGGAACTGCCCTGATAATACTCTCTCCCCCAGTCCTTCCACACCTTGGGCGTCCTGGCCAGGTAGCGATTCCGGCCACCCACCACAAGATACAGTGGGTACGGAAAGTATTCAGACCCCCTTCAATTTTTCACTCTTTGTTATATTGCAGCCGTTTGCTAAAATCATTTAAATTAATTTTTTCCCTCTTTAATGTACACACAGCACCCCATATTGACAGACAAAAAAAAGAGTTTTTGTCCAGGATATCCCTGTACTTGCCGCATTCATCTTTCCCTCGATTGCAACCAGTCGTCCTGTCCCTGCAGCTGAAAAACACTCCCACAGCATGATGCTGCCACCGCCATGATTCACTGTGGGGACTGTATTGGACAAGTGATGAGCAGTGCCTGGTTGTCTCCACACATACCACTTAGAATTAAGGTAAAAAAGTTCTATCTTGGTCTCATCAGACCAGAGAATCTTATTTCTCACCATCTCAGAGTCCTTCAGGTGTCTTTTAGCAAACTCCAAGATAGAACTTTTTGGCCTTAATTCTAAGCAGTATGTGTGGAGACAACCAGGCACTGCTCATCACTTGTCCAATACAGTCCCCACAGTGAATCATGGCGGTGGCAGCATCATGCTGTGGGAGTGTTTTTCAGCTGCAGGGACAGGACGACTGGTTGCAATCGAGGGAAAGATGAATGCGGCCAAGTACAGGGATATCCTGGACAAAAACCTTCTCCAGAGTGCTAAGGACCTCAGACTGGGCCGAAGGTTTTCCTTCCAACAAGACAATGACCCCAAGCACACAGCTAAAATAACGAAGGAGTGACTTCACAACAACTCTGTGACTGTTCTTGAATGGCCCAGCCAGAGCCCTGACTTAAACCCAACTGAGCATCTCTGGAGACCTAAAGATGGCTGTCCACCAACGTTTACCATCCAACCTGACAGAGCTGAAGAGGATCTGCAAGGAGGAATGGCTGAGGATCCCCAAATCCAGGTGTGAAAAACTTGTTGCATCTTTCCCAAGAAGACTCGTGGCTGTATTAGCTGAAAAGGGTGCTTCTACTAAATACTGAGCAAAGGGTCTGAATACTTAGGACCATGTGATATTTCAGTTTTTCTTTTTTAATAAATCTGGAACAATTTCAAAAATTCTTTTTTTTGTCTGTCCATATGGGGTGCTGTGCGTACATTAATGAGGAAAAAAATAATTTAAATGATTTTAGCAAATGGCTGCAATATAACAAAGAGTGAAAAATTGAAGGGGGTCTGAATACTTTCCGTACCCACTGTATTTCTATTTTTATCTAAAGCTATAAATGCTTACCGTATACACTTGCATTTAAGTTCTCCCACGGATAAGTCGGGGCTTGGTTTTTCACTATAATTTCTGGCATTTCATAATGTCGTCGTATAAGTAGAATGCGGAAATCTCACGCTATTGGTACAAGAGATTATGATCTGCTAAAGCACACCTGAGAGAGTAACCACGGGGCACACGGCCTTTTTACTTCTATATATTGTGCCTATGTGACCACATGGTGATACCTGAACTATTCCGAAGCAACGTTTTCACAGATTTGTGTTTTTTGTATCTCACACCCTTATACACCTTTATCGTAAGAGCAACCCTTATCTACAATGGAGCGTTCGATCAGAAAAAAATATAAAGCTGGTTTTAAATTAAATATCGTTGAAGTGGCAAAAGAAATTGGTAACCGTGCTGCTGCAACAAAATTCGATGTGTCTGAGAAACTGATGCGAGATTGGAGGAGAGGTTAGGAGCACACAGTGATACAGCGCATTGCCACATCCACCACACGACAAACCAACTCAGGATCCCAGATTAGGACCTGAGTGCAGCCGTGCAATGGGTGACACCTCAGCACCACACTAGTTTAGATGGAGTGAAACCAGTGTGAGGTTTGTAAAAAAAAAATTTTAAAAATTAATTGTCGTATTTTTGAACGGGCTTATAAGTCAGGGTCTGATTTTATGGTCGATTTTTCAGATTTCAAGACCCTACTTATACACGAGTATATACAGTAACTCTCTTTTGTTGTTTTAAGTAACAACCAGCAGAGCAGACACCCGGGATGATGACAGCAGCAACGACTTCAGTGTCAGACCCGCTAGTTAGTAAATAATCAATTAAATAACCAGAACACCTGGAAGAGCAGAATGAAAATTAGGTTGAAAATACTATTAATGACTTAAAAAAACCCTGCATATTGCCCACTTAACAGGATCATCTCCAGACAGAGGAGTAGTTTCAGTGACAGACTTTTGTCACCGTCCTGCTCCACTGACAGACTAAAGAGATCGTTCCTCCCCCACACTATGCGACTCTTCAATTCCACCCGGGGGAGTAAATGTGAACATTAATTTTATTTTAATTCTTTTCATTTTTATTACTATTTAATTTAATATTGTTTCTTTGTATCAGTATACTGCTGCTGGATTATGTGAATTTCCCCTTGGGATTAATAAAGTATCTATCTATCTATCTATCTATCTATCTATCTATCTATCTATCTATCTATCTATCTATCTATCTATCTATCTATCTATCTATCTATCTATCTATCTATCTATCTATCTATCTATCTATCTATCTATCTAACTGCTTATTACATTTTAATAAAAATCTAGCAAACTTAGTTTGTAATTTCCATATTGACTCCAAAACACAGAAACTGGGAAATAACGACTCGCTTAATTAGACTAAGAGTGTTTGGAA
The DNA here is from genome assembly GCF_016835505.1 of Polypterus senegalus. Taxonomy (NCBI): domain Eukaryota; kingdom Metazoa; phylum Chordata; class Cladistia; order Polypteriformes; family Polypteridae; genus Polypterus; species Polypterus senegalus. The sequence goes on from NC_053154.1 coordinate 24,836,689, forward strand.
CAAAAACCTGCAGTCACAGAGGGTCCTCAGGATTGAACCACTGCATTAGGACGATAAAAAAAACAAAAGAAATGTAATCAAATATATCTCAGGTGTTGTAGGTCACCTTGGATAACGGTATCAGTCTAATAACACAGTAAAAATCCCATTACTTTTGCTGAATTGGTTCTAGTTTTTGAGATAATGGACATCCATGAAAATAATGCATTCCCCCAATGCGACTTGTGTTTGATAACAAATGCAATAGCTTTTGGTCTGTCTTTTGACTCTTTAACAGTGTCTTAGGTAATGAAATATCCCATATAATTAATTTGTAGGCCTACAATTCTATAAAAACGACTTTTTAAAGCCAGAATTCAACTGTGAATTTGCAGAGGAAAGAAGTCAGCTACAGTATACGTTTGTCAACCCAGTCTTGGTTTATACCCAAAAAGTTCTGTCTCAGTAAGTATATAAATACAGTGGACCCTTGACTTACGAACTCAATTCGTTCACGAGGGCTGGTTGTAACTCAAGTTGGTTGTAAGTCAAGACTATTTTTCCCATAAGAAATAATGGAAATACCCATAATGCGTTCCGAACCTCCCACAGCAATGCTTACTTAACCTTTTCATAGTAAAAAAGGGTTGTATAATGTGCATAATTTACCAAAAACACCAATAATTTTTCTAATGTACTAACCAAAAAGTTACAAAAAGTGCCTAGCCTACCAGAAACAACAATTTCACTGTACTCACCATTTAATTTGACATCTTTGGCTTGCAGGAAGGGAGGAGGAGGAGAATGAAATGGAAGGTGGTTATTGCTTGGAAGGAGCTTCCTTATACAAATCTTTTCTTTGTAAAATTGTCGAGATGGTGGATTTCGACATGCTGTACATATTAGCGAGATCGGTCACAGGAATGCCACACTCATATTTCTGCACAATTTCCTTTTTCGTTTCAATTGTGATTGCTTTCTTTACCTTCATTACCTTCTCTTCCTTCTTTAGCAATTATTGAAATAAATTATATAAATCACTGCACTGACCGAAATTTCGTCTACAAACACACGTATCTGGGCTCCAACTGATGCTTACGAACGCTCTCGGCTGTTTGTTTACAATCGCACAAGCGGATACACGTGACCGCATTCGGGTTGTAATGCAAGATGTTGGTCGTAATGCAAAACAAAAATTTTGGTCGTAAATCAAGTTGTTCACATGTTAGGCCAGTCGTATATCGCGGGTCGACTGTAAAAATTATGACTTCATCAAGGAGAGCCTGCATCAACAATCCTGATGTATTCTGCTACATCTGTGGAGAGTACATGGTTGAAAAACAAAGAAGAAATATCACAGACTTTGTGCATCGAGTATACCTGGCTTATTTTGGAGTACAGCTTGGAGACCAGGATAAGTCTTGGGCTCCACATATGGTTTGTAAAACATGTGTGGAGCACCTACGACAGTGGATTAGAGGTGAAAGAAAAAGTTAAAACTTTGGTGTGCTGATGGTATGGAGAGAACCGAAAAGCCACCATGACGATTGTTATTTTTGTTTTGTAAAGGTTAAAGGCTTTAATTGTTACAAAAAAGCTTGGTGGGATTATCCTGATTTGGAATCAGCAAGACGAACTATTCCACATGGCAATGGCTTTCCCATACCAGTGTTTACCAGACTACCAAACCAGCCACTGTCAGACTCTGCAGTGGAAGTGAATTTAAGTGAAGCTCTTCGACTCCTCAACCATTAAGCCAAAAAGAATTCAATGACCTGATTCGAGACTTACATCTGTCCAAGCAAGCATCTGAACTTTTAGCATCCAGACTTAATGAACGAAATCTTGTAAAGGCGGAAGTTAAAATTACAGCCTATCGGACAAGAGAAGAGAGGCTCTCCCATATTTCAACAAAGAGGAAGAACTTGTATACTGCAATGATATCCCAGGAATTGTACTTTAAATGGGACTAACAGAATATCAACCAGAAGACTGGCGGCTTTTTATAGACAGCTCCATTAGAAGCTTGAAATGTGTTCTCTTGCACAATGGTAACTGTTATGCGTCTCTTCCCATTGCTCACTCAACAAAACTTAAAGAAGAATATTAAAATGTAAAAATCGTATTACAGAAAATCCGTTATCATGAACATCAGTGGTCAATTTGTGTTGATCTGAAGATGGTGAACTTCTTGTTTGGACAGCAATCTAGATACACAAAATGCTTCATGTGCCTCGGATAGCAGGGCAAAGCAAGATCATTGGACAAAAGTGTCATGGCCTACAAGGGAAGAAATGATTGTTGGCGCTGTGAATATGATCAACAAGCCACTGGTGGACAAGAACAAAATCATTCCCCCACCACATCATATTAAGCTAGGACTGATGAAGCAATCTGTGTAGGATTTTGGACAAAACGGCTAATTGCTTCAAGTACATTTGTAGATCATTCCCTGGACTGAGCATGGAAAAACTAAAAGCTGGAATCTTTGATGGTCCTCAGATTTATAAACTCATGAATGATTCCAATTTTACCAAATGCATGAATCACACTAAAGCTTCGGCCTGGAAGAGTTTTGTCTCTGTTGTGAAGAACTACTTGGGTAATCATAGAGCAGGCAATTATGAAGAATTAGTGCAAGATATGCTTGCTAACTTCAGAAATTTGGGAGTTAATATGAGCATAAAGATGCAGTATCTCCATAGCCATTTAAACAGATTACCTTGGAGACTTCAGCGAGGAACAAGATGAGAGGTTCCACCAGGATATGAAGGTGTTGGAGGAGAGATATCAAGGTGGATGGGATACACATGATGGCAGACTACTGTTGGAGTCTCCAACGTGATTGTCTTGATGACACACATAAAAGGAAATCGCATAGACAGCGTTTTTTGAAGCATTGACATTAATAACAATTAATAACTAATTGACATTGTATTAATTAATCAAATCATACATAACTTTTTTCCTGTCACTGTTATATATTTTTAATTTCTTTTTGTTGTAACTAAAATAAAAATATTCTTGCAATTCTGAATGCTCTTCAAATTTGTTGCGTTAATTAATTAATTAACTATTAAATATCTCAGAAACTAGATCTAATCTGGCAAAACCAAAGTCATATTCTTAATCATCACCATAAACTTAATATAAAACCGTTCAGACATCGTTGGCACCAAAATCACTGTATACCAGTGTAATAAGTAATAATTTTGACTAATTATTTTTCCTTTATTGTGCCCTGCAAGAATTTTATAAAAATATGGCCAAAAATGAATCTGCAACAAATCTCAGTATTCAGCTTCATAAAAAAAAATTGCAAAAGAAATTGTTTTACGTTTTATCAAAATCTGTGCCATTGACCCAAGAAGAAATGCATTTAGCTCCCGTCCGGGAGTGCTTTCATACATTCATTCTGTAGTGTCTGTCTGTCTGTCATTTAGAATTTAAATAAAGTTTTGGCTTTGTTGACACCGATCAACAGAATACAAAACTCTTTTAATGTCTGTGAAATCAGTGGTCTAAATCAATGAGAAATATAAAAAAACACAAAATTAACTAACTGCGTAACGGCGTGCCTCTCTAATATGACTCCCCTAAATCATCACTGGCCAGCTCATTGGTCAGTTCAATGGAGGTCACCTGTCTGTGGTTTCTGCTGATTAGAGTACAAATGCACCCGAATGTGGACAAGTCAACTTGTGCCGATTCAGTATGGTGGTCAGACCTACACAATGAAGATAAAGGAACACTCCAAGCAGCTCTATGAAAAGCATGAAAGGGCGATGGAGACAAGAAAATATCCAAGTCACTGAATATCCAGTTAGTTCAATCATTAAGAAATGGAAAGAGTGTTCCACAGAGAAAAATTAGATAGAGTAGGAAATCCTCAAAATATGAATGATCGTGCAAAAAGAAGAGTGAGGAAGGCCACCAAGAGACATATGAGAATTCTTAAAGAGCTACAAACTACAGACTGTGCAGACGACAACTGTTCACCAATTGCAGATTTATGGGAGAAAGGCAAAGAGAAAAAACACATAGGGCATCTCAGCAGAAGACGCATGACAGATTTTTATCTATACTAATAAAAGGCAAAGTCCTCACTGACTGACTGACTGACTCACTCATCACTAATTCTTCAACTTCCCGTGTAGGTAGAAGGCTGAAATTTGGCAGCTTACTTACAAAAGTTAGGCAGGTTTCATTTCGAAATTCTATGCTTAATGGTCATAAGTGAATCCTACTTACATACATATATACGGCCATAACCTGCAGCTCGGTCGCCGTGTGAGGAGTTGCGTCACCCATTACCATGCCTCCCGCGTAGTTGGCTGCCTGCCTATATTGCATCCCCCATATTCACGTCTCCCACGTAATCCAATAGACACGCTGCCACTATGGGTTGTTTGTCATGCCTAAGACGAATACGATATTTACGAGATACAAGTTTAGCAAGAAGATGCAAGGTATAAACGAGACTTTTGATCACTTAATGGAGTTAAAATTGCTGGTGAAGGACTGTGCTTATGCAAACGAAGATGAGATGGTCAGGGATAGAATAGTGTTTGGCACAAACTCAGCAAAAGTGCAAGAGAAACTTTTAAGTGCCGGGTCTGAGCTAACCTTAAATAAAGCCGTGGACATCGCAAGATCACACGAGATAGCACAAGCACAGCTGAGAACCTTCGATGCATGTATTCCGAGCGTCTGACGTGAACTGACTGTGAACGCAGCACGCAGAGAACAAGTAACAGCTCCAAAGAGCGCTGAAAAAAAAAACGCATTACACAATTGAGAAGGCAGCAAAAGAATATGAAGCGAGTGACGCATACAAACATATCCATAAGTGCAGCTACTGTGGAAACAAAGCACACGGTGGAAAAAGTCAATGTCCAGCTAAAGGAAGACAGTGTAAAAATTGTGGTAAATTGAACCACTTCAAGTTTGCAGGACTTGGAAAGATAAACCTGTGCATGCAGTGTGTGATGTCTCAGATAAAGAATAAGACGAGCTGTTTATTGATGCAGTAAGAAAGGAGCAACCCTCTGACGCTGAACAAGCCTTTGTAGACATATCAATAGGAAAGCAAGGTGTAAAACTTAAGTTTAAATTAAGTTCATAGACACGCTGCCGCTAAATATTCGCAGGCAAATCCACAACTTAATACCGGGAATGCCTGTTAAACGTCTTAGATTCACGAGTACCGATTTGGGTAGTGAACACTTCGATGAATGAAACCTGTCATCTTTACAACGATTGACAAACACGGAATGTAACTTGAACACAACACATCCTCCAAATACGAACCTGATTGAAAGAAATAATGATAATCAAATCCTTGATGACAGCAACACTCATAACAGTCACAAAACAATTACATTGACAATCATGTTACGTTATTTTTAAAAAGTTTCCTTTTCTTTTTCATAACTTCTTTAACACACTACTTCTTGGCTGCGAAGCGCGGGTATTTTGTTAGCGGCTAATAAGACCCAAATGTACCTTTTTGGCCATCAGACTAAACACCATGTTCGAACATTGTAAATTTCACAAACACACAATCCCCCAGTTAAGCATGGTGATGGCAGCATCATGTTCTGTGGATGCTTCTCTGAAGCTTGTGAGGACAAAATGCATGCAGCAAAATATGGAAAATTACTGAAGGAAAACCTGATGGAGTCTGCAAGAAACCTGCATCCTGGATGAAGATTTGTCTTCCGGTAAGACAACAACCCCAAACATAAAGTCAAAGCTACACAACAATGAATTAAATAAACAACAGTGTGAATGTCCTGGAGGGGCCGAGTCAAAGTCCACATCTCAATCCAATTGAGAACTTGAGGCTGGACTTGAAAAAAAGGCTGTTCGCCTCCAATCTCCATGTAGGTTGAGCAGATTGGCAAAGGAAAATGAAAAAAAGCACAGCGTGGAGATGTGCAAAGCGGATAACGACAGAAAGATGTGAGCACTGTAAAATAATGAGTCTCAACACACTGGAAAGGTTTGGGGCAGCCACCTGTATATTGTCCATGGCTGCAAGAAGGGTTTTGAAATAAGCACTGATGTGCATGGGTTGAGTTCCAGACTGAACTGATCTGGTGGTGGAGAAGATGGTGATGTCATCTGAGGTTGGAAATGGAAGTGACATCTTTCTTGGTGCCAGAACCAGAAGTGACATCATGCTTGGCACTGGAACCGGAAGTGACATCTTTCTTGATGCCAGAAGTGATGTTGCTACTTTTAACTCAGGCAGGTTTTCCCATATTTAGCCTGCAGAGATAACAGAATAAGGTTTAGCGCACCATGCCACCCCCTGCCTGGTCTGTCAGATAATTACCTCCACTTGGTCCAGTCAGCTTCCTCCTAATCACACGTGTGTGACAGCACACAGACTCAAGGCTGTCATGGCTTCTGTCTGCTAAAAACAGACTTGAAGGGAGTGAGTACTTATGTGAGCAATGATTTTGTATTTCCAATTTTAATTTATTTAGGCCACTTTGCAAAGATCTGTTTTCACTTTGACATTAAAGAGGCATTTTTGTTGACCATAGTCATAGTCCTGTGATATAAATGTTGTATAAAAATACAATTTGAAAATATTCAAAGAAATAATAATAAAGACGAAAACATGTAAATATATATTTTACATAATTGTGTGTGTATATATTAATATATATATATATATTTTACTATATATACTGTGTATATATATATATATATATTTTACTATATATATATATATATATATATTGTGGTACAGCCCGAACACAGACAGGTAGACATGTTCTTTCTCCACATGTACAAGTTCAAAATACAAGTAAAGTGCACTAACCCAGTGCCGCAGCACCAATCACCCCTTACAGTCCTGACCGCACAACAATGCCTTGCTCAGTCCTTCTGACCGCCTCCTCTCCTCTCCTCTCCTCTCCTCTCCTCTCCTCTCCTCTCCTCTCCTCCGAGCTCCGTCCTCTTCCTCCCGACTCTTGCCTTGAATGAAGGGAGACGGCCCCTTTTATACTCTCCCGGACGAGCTCCAGGTGGTTCCCAGCATTCCCCTCTTGGCCACGCCCCAGTGTGGCGGAAGTGCTGGCTGTTCTCCCGGCAGCTCTCCGGGTGTCCATCTAATTCTTCCCCCCAGTACTTCCTGGTGTGGCGGAAGTGCTGAGGTCACAAGTCCCCAAGGCATTGGGGTGCCTCCTGGCAGTGACCACGGGCCCCTACAGGGTGGGGCTTCCATGCCCTGAACCCGTGGCCACCAAAGCAACCAGGAAGGCGGCCCCCACGTGATCCCAGATGGGCACACACGCCCACTTCCAGTCCTTCAAGGCGTCCCGACCATTTCGTGGCCCCTGGCATCCTCGACAATATATATATAGTCACACATGCGCGCTTAGTAGGCAGTCAACAAGCCCTGAGGTGAGTAAAATATCGCGAGACAAGGGGTCGATCCACAGTAATAATGCCTCTGTCTCTCTCTCTTCAGACAAAAAAAAGAAATATAAAATACCTTCAATATTTCCAGGTTTCTAAGATGGTGACCGACAGCCATGATCTCATCTCCTGCCAACTTACTTCTGTCCACCATATTTCTTCTCTATAAAAACTGTGTTTTTCTCATTATTGTGATTTGGACATTATACGGGGATGGTCCGCAACTCTTTTTTGTTGTATTGGAGTCTTATATTCATCACAATATATATACTGTATATATATATATATATAAATATATATATATACTAGCAAAACACCCGCGCTTCGCAGCGCCGAAGTACTGCATTACAATTTTTATTAAGAAGAAAATTTAACCTTTTTAAACTGAGGGAAAATATGCCAATAATTATTTGTTAAGGATCTCTTTGTATACCACATTGTCAGTTCGGCTCTCCGGTTGTAATATGACCAAGCTGTGCGCGGAGCTTATTCTTGAGCATGCAACGTACAGTTGGCCATGTGAACAGTAATCTTGTCTCAAATCTCACAGCTTGGATTGCTGCTGTCATAATCGGTTTGAGTTTCATGGTTTGTTTCAATTACGACAGTATTTGTAGGACTTGTGTTGAAGAGACATTCGGCATCTGTCAAGCGTTGTAAGCATACAACCGGTTTCTTCGATAACTTCACATCCAGCTTTTGAGAGTTTAAACATTCATAAACATCAAAGTGTCCACTACTGAAATCGTCACCTGTGAATCTAAGATGTTTAAGAGGCATTGGCGGTTGTCGAAAGGTGTAAAATATTTGGCCATTTCGGTACACTTGAAAGCAACAACCGAACAATTCAGCGGCAGCCATCAACTCACATGCAAATGCATAGGTGAAGGGCTTAAGCATTTCACTCTTCTAGTGCTCCTGTGTAGTATAATTATCTCCTGTACCGTCATCAGTCCACACCTTGAACCTGTCCCAGTCATTCAATACATAAGACACAATGTTCCTCCGGATATCAAGAGTGAGCCTGATATGGCCGTACAATATGTAACAAAGAGAATGGAAAAGGTAGGTACTATCTCCGGGCATGGAAACCACTCGGTAAGTGACAGTTCAATAGGTCGATGGTGATCACCTCGATAGACATGGTAATGGGGGTTGGAATGATAAAGGAAATGGGTACCTGAACAATGTAAAGTAAGTCTAAAATACCTACACAATAACTATAATTGTAATAAACAAACAATAAAACAGCGGAGAAGCCGTGGATTAAACAAAAGGCTGTAGTTATCAGTAGGGAGACGTGAATCCCGTGGCGAAGCAAGGAAGGGAATGTAGAGACTGGAGCGACGGACGGCCTTATATAGGCAGGCAGCCAACAATGTGGGAGGCGTTGGGATGGGGGACCCAACGCCGCCTCACACGGTGACCGAGCTGCAGGCTATGGACGTATATATGTATGTAAGTAGGATTCAGTTAGCGTTGGGAACCCGTGTACCAAATTTCTTGAAGATGGGCCCATAAGTAACAAAGACTGTTGAAAAGTTCAATATGGCGGCCGATAGTGGCATCATACCACCGAAATAAGTACGTACATTGGTTTCGGTTAGTGCAGGGAAGCCGCCTACCAAATTTCGAGAAGATGGGGCCATAAATAAGAAAGTTCAACATGGCAGACGTTGTTGACCGTTATGACCATTACGCGTAGAATTTCGAAATGAAACCTGCTTAATTGTTGTAAGTAAGCTGTAAGGAATGGGCCTGCCAAATTTCAGCCTTCTACCTACACGGGAAGTTGGAGAATTAGTGACATTAGAAACTTGAATATGGCGGTCGACAGTGGTGTCATACCAACGAAATAAGTATGGACATCGGTTTCCGTTAAAAGTTCAATATGGCGGCTGACAGTGGCATCATACCACCGAAATAAGTATGTACATCGGTTTTGGTTAACGCAGGGAAGCCACCTACCAAATTTCGTGAAGATGGAGTCAGCCTTCTACCTACACGGGAAGTTTGAAAATTGATGACATTGGAAAGTTCAATATTGCGGCCGACAGTGGAGTCATACTATCGAAATAAGTAAGTACATCGGTTTCGGTTAGCGCAGGGAAGCCGCCTACCAAATTTCGTGAAAATGGGGCCATAAATAAGAAAGTTCAACATGGCGGACGTTTTCGACCGTTGTCGACCGTTATGACCGTTACGTGTAGAATTTCGAAATGAAACCTGCTTAACTTTTGTAAGTAAGCTGTAAGGAATAAGCCTGCCAAATTTCAGCTTTCTACCTACATGGGAAGTTGGAGAATTAGTGATGAGTCAGTGATGAGTCAGTCAGTCAGTGAGTGAGTGAGGGCTTTGCCTTTTATTATTATAGATATATATATATATATATATGATCTGATATTTGGGTGGTCACCTACCAGGTAATGCTTGTAGTTGGTTGACCAGTCAGCAGATATCTGACACTCCCTCTAAGTTGCAAGAAGAAAATCATAGGCATGTTATATAGTACCTGTCAAAAGACCAAACCTTGGATATCAGCACATGAAGTGAAGCCTCTATTGTTGCGCTACGTCTGAGGTTTGGTCCCGTCAAGGGGAAGTAAAAGTTTGTACTCCTGACGAGCCCCAATTAGGGTGAAACACAAGTCCTGTACTGTTTGTATAATCTGGCTACCAGACTGGGATGGAGGATGATTTCTTGCCTGGCTGTGAGGCCTTATAACCCTCAACCCACCCGGGTTAACAGAATGATGGGCCGACTGGAGGAGGCTGGAGACCAGGAGCAGTTCATTCCCCTGCATGATAGGTGGCAGTGTCCCTCATGATTCGTTCCAGTTTGGACACCAGCAGGGCATCATGGGAATTGGAGTGCAGAAGTGCAGCCCTGTCAAGGTCCTTGAGTGCCACCAGGGGGTTGTATTGGAGGAGGACCTCCCAAGTTTCCACACAACCCGAACGTGCTGAGTTGAGAGAGATTCTGGGTCCAGTTAAAAAGGAGTCCACTGCCTCACCTTTTTGGAATTGGGAAAAGCTGTCAAAGAGGACCATTTACTTGTTTGTAATTGTAGTGTTTGTGGCTTTGGGCACTTGGAAAGAGGTCAGTGAAAATAAAAAGTTGTTATTTTAAATCCGGAGTTGTGTTTGGTGATATTGTGTCTGAGCTCTGGGCGCATTGGCGCCCCCTTGCAGTTAGAACATTAGAACAATCTAGATGAGAACAGGCCATTCAGCCCAACAAAGCTCGCCAGTCCTATTCACTTGTTTCCTTCAAGAAAACATCAAGTCGAGTTTTGAAAGTCCCTAACGTCTTACTGTCTACCACACTACTTGGTAGCTTATTCCAAGTGTCTATCGTTCTTTGTGTAAAGAAAAACTTCCTAATGTTTGTGCGAAATTTACCCTTAACAAGTTTCCAACTGTGTCCCCGTGTTCTTGATGAACTCATTTTAAAATACAAGTCTCGATCCACTGGACTAAATACCTTCATAATTTTAAACACTTCAATCATGTCACCTCTTAATCTTCTTTTGCTTAAACTGTAAAGGCTCAGCTCTTTTAATCTTTCCTCATAATTCAACCCCTGGAATCAGCCTAGTCGCTCTTCTCTGGACCTTTTCTAGTGCTGCTATGTCCTTTTTGTAGCCTGCAGACCAAAACTGCACCCAGTAATCCAGATGAGGCCTCACCAGTGTGTTATAAAGGTTGAGCAGAACCTCCTGTGACTTGTACTCCACACATCAAGGCGCTATATAACCTGACATTCTGTTAGCCTTCTTAATGGCTTCTGAACACTGTTGGGAAGTTGATAGCTTGGAGTCCACTATGACTCCTAAATCCTTCTCATAAGGTGTACTCTCAATTTTCCGACCGCCCATTGTGTATTCAAACCTAATATTTTTACTTCCTATGTGTAATACTTTACATTTACTGACATTAAATTTCATTTGCCACAAATCTGCCCAAGCCTGTATACTATCCAAGTCCTTCTGTGATGATATAACGGATTCCAAATTATCTGCTAATCTTGGTATCATCTGCAAACGTAACCAGCTTATTACTTACATTCCTATCTAAATCATTTATATATATTAAAAATAGCAGCGGCCCTAGCACTGACCCCTGCTGGACACCACTCTTAACATCGGCCAGTTCTGATGAGGTTCCTCGCACCATTACCCTCTGCTTCTTGTGTCTGAGCCAATTCTGTACCCATCTAAAAACATCACCCTGAACTCCCACTTCTTTTAACTTGATGCCCAACCTTTCATGTGGCACCTTATCAAATGCTTTCTGAAAGTCCAGATAAATAATATCATAAGCTCCACTTTGATCCTTTTGTTGCCTCCTCATAGAATTCCAACATGTTAGTAAAACATGACCTCCCTCTTCTGAACCCACGCTGACTGTTCAGAATAACTCCTGTCCTTGCCATGTGTTGCTCAATCTTATCCTTAATAATTCCTTCTATTAATTTTCCTGTGATGCTTGTTAACATATAAGTAGTGAATTCAGAAAGTATTCAGACCCCTTCACTTTCCACACATACTTTATTATGCGGTAGATTTAATTTTAAATGGATAAATCTGCCTTTCTTCCTATTAATCTACACTCGAAAACCCATAATAACAAACTAAAAACACGATTTCAGAAAGGTTTTCAAATTTATTGAAAATCAAAAACTGAAGTTGGCCATTCATATACTGTAAATACTGAGACCTAAATTCAAATTTAAAATGTAATCAAAGATAAATCTACAGCACAATAAAGTGTGAAGGAAGTGAAGATATTTGAATTGTTTCTGAATTCACTGTACATATATTCTCCTGCACCTCCTGAGGCACTCCAGGATAAAATCCAAAACTCCATCCCACTACTTTGCCACCAAAGCCCACTGCAACAACGTCAAAACTGCTGAAACTTGGACCATTTCATGACCATCTCTAACTTCACTCATCAGCTCCTTCAAATGATCACAGTTTACCTGCATGGAGCAAACCTCTCCTTTCAAGAGGAGAACCATGTTTTCAGATTTGAAGTTGCACTCTTGAGCTGAATGTCACCAAGGAGTGAAGAAAGACCTAGATCAGACATGGAGATGGAGATGAGGAAGGTGAGCTACACTCTTAATAGTAATGGTTCTTTAATTACAATTTATGGCTCTTTACTGGGTAGTGTGGTTCCTCATAGAGCCATTGCTCGACAAAGCACCATTTAATTCTGGGAAGAGTTCTCTACATATGAAGTTGGTTCTTTTTGCTTTGAAAAACCTCCGAAGACATGTGAACAAAATCTGAAATATTTAATGTATGGTAGGTTGCCCAAAAGAAACACTAATAGATTAAAAAAACTTATTTATAAGAGTGTAGTGTCAGAGAGACAGAGAGAGTAAGAGGTGAGAAAAGAGCCATGAAGTGAGCCCAAGGAATTAGCAGGTCACAAGTCTGTGGTTTTTATCACATCTCATGCTGCCCTCGTAGCAGTACTGTGAGAGACTGCAGCTTCACTGATAATTTAGTTGTATCCCCCATTTGAGAGTCTCTTACAGTAGTACCCTTAGCTCCTGGTGTTTTATCAGCTCCTATTATGGGAGACTTTGCTATTTTTCTATAAAGTTTATTTCCTGATTTCTGATCTTAGCACACATCACCTGCTCCACGTCCACCTTCTTGCTGCTGTAATACTGAAGTAAACTCTTGGGGTTATGTTTTTCATTATCGGTAATAATCATATCTAGCTTCCTTCTGCCATTTCTAATTTCCCTTTCAGCCATGGCTGTAAGATGCTCAAAAGCATGATGGTTATCACTGTTATTATTTATCTTATTTGTGTTATGGAGTCATTTCTTTTTTATTATATTACTAATCTACAAGAGAGATCTGTAATATTTCACACAGCTTTTAATATTCTGTATAAAATTATCGTGCATTGAATGAATTATGCTTTCCAACCTGGCCCATTGCTCTTAGAAGATCATTCCAGCTTTGTCTCGTTTGTTCAAATTTTGCCTTTTTGACATTAAATATAATACTTTTTTTTTTTTCTAGATCACTCCACCAATCCTGTGGTGATCACTGGATTCTCAAAGTTTAAAAATATAGCGGCAGTGAACTTCGCTTTGATTTTTCAAAAGGTTATTGAGACCCCCCCCCTTTCACTTCATGAGTTTTCATAACATCAAGTAGAGGAGGGATTGTTTTGTTCATTCTTGATTAGTAAAAGTAAATGCCTGGTGTGGTGGTGCAGTGGTTAGCAACGATGCCTCAAGGATTCAATGTCTTAGGTTTGAATCAATATGGAGTTTTCCCTCTGACGTCCACAAAGATTCTCCTGTTAAGTTAAAGGAATAATCCATGCAAAAAAAATGTACATTTTTATCTGTTACTAACAAAATGGTGTTTGCAGTGATGGCTTAGAAAAATTGTAATCTTGCATTTCCATAAAGAATTGAGTTAACAAAGTTCCTGACACAACAGGCTTATATGAGGACCAGCACTGAATAAACAGCAGACAATCTCAACATGTCTATGAAAAAAATCTTGCGTTACTTGTGTCAAATAATCCATATGTGGACAAGACAAATAAAATAAATAAATCTTTCCAGCAAAAGAATGTCTCTAAGGACGTAAATTTCAAATTAGACTATCCAAGATGGTGACACTTCCAATTAAATACAGACCAGGCAGAAAGAGGCCAGAAATGGTAAGGTTGTTAAACATCCGGTCTGCACAGGGAGGAAGAAAAAGGCATTAGAATACAGTGCCACCCTGTGGATCGGCAAAGAATTACCACCACCAGAGCCTTTAAGCTGTCTCCATGGTGCACGTTTCTGACATGTAGGAGAAGGCATGCAAAATGCAAAAAAAAACTTTCTTATTAAACATACAGAAATTCCCCTTTAGTCATGTTCAAAATACTCTTCTTGAGAGGCACAGAGCATCAGTATTGGCAGTCCAGTCCAATGTATCATCCAGCTGCACTCCCAGGTATTTATAGGTCTGCACCATCTGCTCACAGTCACCTTTGATGATCCATGAAGGGCCTGGGCCTCCTAAAATCCACCACCAGCTCCTTGGTTTTGCTGGTGTTCAGTTGTAGGTCGTTTGAGTCGCACCATTTAACAAAGTCCTTGATTAGGTTCCTATACACCTCCTCCTGCCCACTCCTGATACAGCCCACGATAGCAGTGTCGTCAGCAAACTTTTGCATGTGGCAGGACTCCGAGTTGTATTGGAAGTTTGATGTATGTTGGCTGAACAGGACCGGAGAAAGTACAGTCCCCTGCAGTGCTCCTGTGTTGATGACCACTATGTCAGACCTGCAGTTCCCGAGACGCACACACTGAGGTCTGTCTGTAAGGTAGTCCACGATCCATGCCACCAGGTATGAATCTACTCCCATCTCAGTCAACTTGTCCCTAAGGAGCAGAGGTTGGATGGTGTTGAAGGCGCTAGAGAAGTCCAGAAACATAATTCTTACAGCACCACTGCCTCTGTCCAAACGAGAGAGGGATCGATGAAACATATAGATGATGGCATCCTCCGCTCCCACCTTCTCCTGGTATGTGAACTGCAGAGGGTCGAGGGCGTGGTGGACCTGTGGCCTCAGGTGGTGAAGCAGCAGCCGCTCCATGGTCTTCATCACATGTGACGTCAGAGCGACAGGCCATAAGTCATTCAGCTCACTAGGATGTGATACCTTTGGGACTGGGATGATGCAAGATGTTTTCCAAAGCCTCAGCACTCTCTTCTGTTCCAGGCTCAGGTTGAAGATGCGCTGTAGAGGACTCCCCAGCTCCAACGCACAGGCCTTCAGCAGTCGTGGCGATACTCCATCTGGACCCGCTGCTTTGCTGGCATGAAGTCTCCTCAGCTCTCTGCTCACCTGTGCTGCTGTAATTGTGGGTGGGGATGTCTCTCTTATGCTGGTATCAGCAGAAGGATGGGTGGAGGGTGCAGTACTCCAAGGTGAGAGTGGTTTAGGGTGGTCAAACCTGTTAAACAACAACAACATTTATTTATATAGCACATTTTCATACAAACAGTAACTCAAAGTGCTTTACATATTAAAGAATAGAAAAATGAAAGACACAATAATAAAAACAAAATAAATCAACATTAATTAAAATCGAATAAGGTCCAATGGCCAGGGGGGACAGAAAAAACAAAAAAAAAATCCAGACGGCTGGAGAAAAAAATAAAATCTGTAGGGATTCCAGACCATGAGACCACCCAGTCCCCAGTTAAAGAAGTTGTTCATCTGGTTTGCTCTCTCCACGTCTCTCTTGATGGTGGCACCTCGCTTCGAGCTGCAGCCAGTGATGATCTTCATCCCATCCCACACTTCCTTCATGTGTTATTCTGCAACTTCTGCTCCAGCTTTTTCCTGTACTGCTCCTTCGCCGCCCTGAGCTGGACTCGGTGTTCCTTCTACACGCGCTTGAGCTCATGCTGATCGCCTCCTTTAATAGCCGTTTTCTTCTGGTTCAAAAGGCCCTTTGATGTCACTTGTAATCCATGGCTTGTTGTTAGCATAGCAGTGTACTGTTCTTACTGGAACTACAATGTCCATACAGAAGTTGATGTAGTCAGTAGTGCAGTCAAAACCTCCTCAATGTTCTCACTATGTGACTCCTGCAGGATATCCCAGTCCATAGTTCTGAAGGCAGTCTCTCAGAGCCTGCTCTGCCTCAGGGGACCACTTCCTGAATGAGCGTGTGGTTGTAGGTAGTTCCCTCACTCTTGGTTTGCAGTGAGGCTGAAGCAGAACCAGGTTATGATCTGCTTTCCCAAGTGCAGGCAGCGGGGTGGCGCTGTATGCGTCTTTAACGTTTGCATACAGTAGGTTGATAGTCCTATTTCCCCGGGTGTTACAGTCCACATACTGGGAGAAGGCTGGTAATGTTTTGTCCAGCGTCACAAGGTTAAAGTCTCCTGTGATTAGCACAAGTGCCTCGGGGTGCTGCGTTTGTAACTTAGCAACTGCGGAATGGATGTCACCCACTATCTCCACGTCCACCCGAGGAGTAATATGCACACATACAAGGTATAACTTCCACCAGACTTCCTTCTTTCCTAATTGTTCATTTCTCTCAGAATGTATGTGGCATAGAGCGTCATGGTAGCCACGTGAATGAGCTATTAGGACGTCACAGGCATGGCTGAGCTTCCTGATAACAGTGATGTATGACACTCTCCCTTGTCCTAGGAACCTCAGTCTATGGTTTGGGAGTAAAGAGCAGTGCCCACTGCGTAAGAACAGGAACACACATCTCCAGCACATCTTCTCGAGATGCAAGGTTGCATTGACACAGGGGTGGTATAGGCGGCAGGTGGTGCGAGAGGACATGCAGGTGATGGGTGTAACAGAGCAAGATGGAGAGGACAGAAAGGTATGGAAGAAGATGATCTGCTGTGGCAGCCAGTAATGGGAGCAGCCAAAAGAAGAAGAAGAAAAAGCTTATTCGTATTTAAGAACTATATTATTTTCCTTTTCCATTCAAACATTTTTTTCTCAGCCATTACTACAAACACGATGGTGTATGCAACAAATTTAAAAAAATACGTGTTTGGGAGGAGTATTCCTTTAATATCATCTGCTTTCAGAGCAGGTAATCCACCAGAAGCTAAGCATGTTTGCCAGTACTTAGATGGGAGACCCTCTTTAAAAAGCTTGGGTTTCAGCTGGAGAAGGTGTTAGTGAGGCCATCATGGGGGCTTGCGCTGTGGTCTGTATGTGGGTCTCAATTCCCCAGTATAGTGACAAGGACACTGTGCTGTAAAGATTGGCGCTGTCCTTTGGATGAAATGTAAAATTGAGGTCCTGACTCTCTGTGGTCATAACAGATTCCTGGGCACCTTTTGAAAAGGGTAGGGTGTTTCCCGATGTCTTGACTAAATTGCCAACTAATGCTTTGTCCTTTCTAAGCCCTAATAATCCCCCATCACTTATTGGCTCATCGCCTCTTTCATTCCTTCACTACCTAATAGCTAATATGAGGTGAGTGTACTGGCACAACAATGGCTGCCATCACACCTTCGGGGTAGATACTACACATCACTGGTGGCTGAGGCGTCTCCACGCTGTCTATGGGAGTAGCCAGAAAAGTGCTATTTACAGTAAATGTAATGATGATTATTATTATTATTAATGCTTTGTCTCCTATCCTGTTTGTGATTTTCATGGACAGGATATTAAGGTGCAGCCGTGGAGGGGAGGTGGTCCAGTTCAGTGGCCTTAGGATCACATCACTGCTTTTTACAGATGACGTGGTCCTGTCGGCTTCATCAGGCTGTGAACTCCAGCATGCACTGGGGTGGTTTTTGACTGAGTGTGATTGTGATTCCTTCATTATTTGATCTATTAGTGATGTCTACAAATGCATTTTATTGATTATTTTTGTTTAAAAATGTTGTTTTTGGTAAAAGCACTAATATTTTGGGATTCCCTTTGCATAGTCGCGGCTCTTGGTTGTTAAAGGGTGTTGTCTCAGAAGTCGTAGCAGCTGATGTTATGAATACCGATGGGTGGATCTCTGTCTATATGGGATTGCGGATTTCCTCCTAACAGTATTAGTACGTGTGGTTTTAATGATTTCTGGATCTAAACCTAAATTAATAAAGCAAAAGGCATTTGAAGTGGCAGGGATGATAATCAACACCTCCAAATCTGAAGCTATGGTCCTCAGCAGGAAAAAGATGGACTGTCCTCTCTGAGCGGGAGTTGAGTTACTTAAATCACATATTAATCAGATCACTAGGACAGCATTTTCTCACTTAAGAAATACAGCAAAAGTTAGACCTCTTATAACTTTGCAAGATGCTGAGAAATTCGTTCACGCTTTTGTTTTCAGTCGGCTAGATTACTGTAATGCACTCCTCTCAGGACCACCTAAAAAAAGACATCAATCGATTGCAGCAAATGCAGAATGCAGCTGCTAGAATCCTAACTCGGAAATGAAAATCTGAGCACATCACTCCAGTTCTGATGTCACTACACTGGTTACCTGTGGCATTCAGAATTGACTTTAAAATACTGCTTATGGTTTACAAAGCCTTAAATAATCTGCTCCATCTTATATTTCAGAATGACTCTCACCTTACACTTCAAATCGTAACCTGAGATCCTCAAATCAGTGTCTGCTTAGAATTCCAAGAGCAAAACTTAAAAGAAGTGGTGAGGCGGGCGGCCTTCTGCTGTTATGCACCTAAAATCTGGAATAGCCTGACAATAGGAATTCGCCAGGCTGATACAGTAGAGCACTTTAAAACACTGCTGAAAACTCATGACTTTAACATGGCCTTCTAGTAGGTAGCTTCATCTTAGCTTAATCCTGATACTCTTTATATTCAATTAATTATCATTATTATTCATGGTGGCTCCACAATCTGTACTAACCCCTACTCTCTCTTCTGCTCTTTTTCCGGTTTTCTGTGGTGGAGATCTGCACCACCACCACCTGAT
Organism: Polypterus senegalus; assembly: GCF_016835505.1. NCBI lineage: Eukaryota > Metazoa > Chordata > Cladistia > Polypteriformes > Polypteridae > Polypterus > Polypterus senegalus. The sequence continues at coordinate 24,855,564 of NC_053154.1, forward strand.
CAAAGCACCGTGATGTCCCTTCATTGATGGATTGAAGGCCAGAAGTCCACATGACCGTCATTATCAAGTTCTTCCATGAGAACCCTGAATACCATGAGGACTGATTGAGGTCATCGATGTTAGGCAGAATGCACAAAGAGGGCTGGGTGGTCTCGTGGCATCAGGACCCCCTGCAGATTTTATTTTTTTTCTCCAGCCGTCTGGAGTTTTTTTTTTTTTTCTGTCCTCCACTTTTATTCTATGTTAATTAGTGTTCCTGTATTTTAATTCTTATTTATTTTGTCTTTTTTTTCCTCTTTCTTCATCATGTAAAGCACTTTGAGCTTCATCATTTGTATGAAAATGTGCTGTAGAAATAAATGCTGTTGTTGTTGTCTGCCCCATCCTGTCAAGTGACTATATCACTCGGGAACCGGCCATCGTATTCTCAGTTCTATTCTGAACTCGCATTTGCAAATTATTTCGTGTTGAATCTGTGCATTCCTTCACCCGACGTCTTGCTGTGTCTCTTTTTTACAGCTCATAAGAAGTAATGAAGATCTAAACCGAAATTAGTGGAAAGCAAAAGGCATTTTTTTCATACCATTTCCCAAACCTCGGTGTATTTTAGCAGACATTTGAACAACAAAGTAAATATTGTCCCATCATAAAACAAATTATGAAATGATTGATAAGTGACGGTGCTGAAGAGATGACAGGTCATGATTATGGAATGGATTGGAAACCTGATAAATATAAAACACTAAAGAGCAAGCATAGCTTAGAGGATCTGAATAGCAATGAGCGTTCATGGCAACACTTCATTTTTTAAAACTAGGCATTCATTATTAAGTAATCTGTTTATTTCATTTTTGGATTACGGTTGATTGGTTTTATTTGAATAGCTGGGTGGTTCTTGCTAGTAAATGAAAAATACACGGAGTTGACTTGGCAGCTCGGCTTTTGTTGTCCGACTGCAACGGTTCACTTACTCTGTAGCCATCATTCACAGGCAATCCACTGATTAAATTACATTGATTGTCTAGTGCTTCTCAGATCAATTGTTAGGTTCCCCTAATGTCCTCAACGGTGATTAAAGGGCTGATGGCTAAGACTGCATCAGCTGTCGAAAGTGCTGGAGATTCCTTTCTAGCTTCTAATTGCTCTACATGTTTAAGGACAGGAATGGTGGGATGTTCTAATTCACCGTGGACAGAAAATATCACAACTTTCTTTTTTAAGTGCTTTCACCTTTTTACCCTGATTGATGATCCTAAAGTGGATGGTATCAGCAAAGGTCTGTTGCAGAAGCAATAAAGAGAAAACATAATATATAACGCAATAAATGTGTAAATGAACTCACCTCCAATGATAGGCAACTGAAAGTCCTAAATATTGACTGAAAAGCTATCGATATCTACAGAACAGCGTAGTCAGTCGGATCTATTACAATCCAGTGAGCTGCATCAGCAAGTTTACATGTCTCTTAAAATCATATAAATCCATCCTACATAATTCAAAAAGCTTTCCTGCTGGAAAGGAAACGGGAAAGGAGTGCTTGGAAGCAAAAACAAGGTTAGGCACAAACATTTTGCTGGTTTTCTGTTATTAAGCATAGATTCAACTTTTTTAGTTCAGTTTTTAAATAAATTAAGATGTTATTATTATTTCTTTTTAGGATGCTTTTATCCAATTTACGAAGTCAACTTACACAACTGTACATTTCTGTTCCGAACATTTGTTACTTCATCTCTGAAATTTATATTTCCTATCTCTAAAAGTGGCTTTGGTATTATTTATTCCTGTTTGTTCTGACTGAGATATCAATATGGAGCTCTTTATAAATTTTTTTTGTTGTTGTGATAGCTGTTGCTTTGTATATTCATATTGTGCCTGTGATCGTATAGTTTATAACCGTGATGTTTGCCACTAGCAGAGGTGGGTAGAGTAGCCAAAAACTGTACTCAAGTAAGAGTAGCGTTACTTCAAAATAATATTCCTTGAGTAGAAGGAAAAAGTAGTCATCCAAAAAATGACTCAAGTAAGAGTAAAAAAGTATTTGGTGAAAAGACTACTCAAGTACTGAGTAACTGGTTGAACATAATAAATGATTATTTTTTTTAGAAATGATGCAATAAGACAGACAGAAATTTAAAATAATGTGCAAATTCTGCTAGTTCCAAATAATAAAATAAAAAATTGTAGCGGTCAGAAGCCGCTAAGATTCACACCGTCATGAAAGACGGTGATTTATTTATTTTATATGAGGATTACCAGGGACAACCCCAGCCTTGGCACGACACACACCCACACACTACAGAGACAAAGAAAACGCACTGGGAACTTAAACGAAAAAAAGTATAATGAAATTAAATTAACTAAATGAAAACAATAATGCCACCCCTGATCCCTTCTGCGATATTACAATTAACAGAAACACGACAAACACGCAGTAAAGTCCATGTATGAAATAATCAGCGGTGAAGTTATGTCCAGTGATTTGAATGAAGCGAGGGAAATGGAAAAACACAGTCCTACCGGTAATTGCTGAAGTATGATGACCGATGAATGGTTCAGGAGCGCTCCTTCTTCCGTGAAAGCCAATGAATCCAGACAACGTCCTCAGTACCAGTAAACAGGTAGACAAATGATAACCAGACCCCAACAAACAATACAATCCAGGACACGAAGATGTAAAGCAGGAAAACGACAGGCAGTTCCACAGATAAATACAAGCACAAAACGACCAAAATAAAACTTTTTCCTCTCTTCGACCCCTGCCCTCCTTTTGAACCCCTCTGGCCACCTTTGCCCCCAACAGCCCTGCAAGGACTGCTGGGAGATGCAGTTCTAACCAATGGTAGCACTGCTACAAAATGGGGCGGCACGGTGGCGCAGTGGGTAGCGCTGCTGCTTCGCAGTTAGGAGACCCGGGTTCACCTGCATTTTGCATTTGCATGTTCTCCCCGTGTCTGCGTGGGTTTCCTCCCACAGTCCAAAGACATGCAGGTTAGGTGCATTGGTGATTCTAAATTGTGCCTGGTGTGTGTGCCCTGTGGTGGGCTGGCACCCTGCCCTGGGTTTGTTGGCTGGGATTGGCTCCAGCAGACCCCTTTGACCCTGTAGTTAGGATATAGTGGGTTGGATAATGGATGGATGGATGTAAAATAAAAAATGAGTAAAAGTAAATAACATCTTTACAAAATAAAGATGCACAAATAACACAAAGTTCCAAATCAAGTTTTTCACGAAAAAGCTAACATCCGTCTAACAGCAAAAAATGAATTTATGTAAAACTTATCACAACATAATTCCTCAGGTTAGACGTTGAGTTTGTATACTGAAATGTTCGCTTGATTTGGCAGACACTGAAGTCATCGCATTATATAGATGTTCTTTTGCACTGTGTGTACGCGAAACATGCTTTTTATATGAGGCCAGGGGTGTTCATCCTCATCCTCTTCAGTTTCAGCATTGGAGACAGTTGCCTCTGCCATTTTTCATGTATTCTTTCTTTCTCTGTTCACTGTCTGTGAGGAGTTTGTGCTGCTATGCCGCCACAGTTTGTGTGTGATCATGTGACTGCATGGCTACGTCTGATTGGTGAAACAGTCATGTGATTATTGTTGTTACGTCTGATTGGGGAAACAGTCATGCAGTAGATCCACTGGCGGCTTCTCTCTGATAAAAATATAGCGTATCTCATGTGTAAATGGAAAAAAAAGCAACGAGTCGAGCGTGGCCCAATGTAGCGGAGTAAGAGTAGCGTTTCTTCTTCACAAATGTACTCAAGTAAAAGTAAAAAGTATGGTGCAGTAACACTACTCTTACAAGTACATTTTTTTAAAAATGTCACTCAAGTAAATGTAACGGAGTAACATGGCCACTAGACATGTGATTGGGTATCGTGTTTTTGAGTCACGTCTTCATTGGCAGCTTATTTAACTGGCCATCAAGCTTGTTAATTGAGCATTGAATAAATAGCAAAAAAAAATGTACAAAGCAACTGTTCGTGTTAGGTAGGGTAAATTACACAATTATTCTTTTTGGAGTGTTTTTTTCAAACTCTGGAGCTATTTTTCCCATAGTCCGGCTCATTAAAGTAGATGTTAACATGCCAACTGCACTCTCATTCAGACCAAATCAATCAGACCAAAACCCTTCAGATATGGTGGTCTCCTCACTGTACCAAGCAAACACCGGACTTGCTCATGTGAGCTATGAATGTCATCTGACACAAGACTGATGTCCCTATAGGAAATACTGTGCATTATGGGATTTGTTTCAACCGGTAATTAGGCAATCTGAGTATAAAAATAAATACATACTGTGGTGGACTGCCAGGGCCCTTACTTGGCCAGGATGGCTTCATAAAGGAAGGGTTGGGGTAGAGATCATACACGGGGCAGATGGCAGCCCCATCTGGGTTGCAGTGATGCCTCAGATTCCCACAGGGCTTAATGGCAGTTGAAGTTTGGTACAACCCTGTCAGGTTCCATGGGTGCCACCAGGGGGTGCTGCAGGGATTGTGGAGCCCTACGTCTTCATTGATAGAGGATACCATTCTCATGTTGTGGACAAGGCCCTAAATCAAGCCAGTGGTAGACCTGGTAACATCCACCCCAAAAACGAAACCCGCATCCCAGTGGTCCTTCAATTTCACCCCAACACAGATCATCAAACAAAATATCCCCATTTTGAAGACTCATCCTTCTACAGGATTCTCTTAAGCTAACCCTCGCTCCCTGTTGAAAATCCAAGCTGTGCAAAATTCTCATCTGCCGCTCACTTCATAAACTTCTCACCAGGAACTCTGAGGTGTAACAGGAGTGTCATTTTCAAATATGTCTCAAACAATACCCCGCATTTGGTCAGTTTCTTAAATTCAGTAGTAAGCAGTGAACCTCTTTCATGTCTAAAAATCTCATTTACTTCACATCTTATAGGAAGCATGTAGCCTTTTACATGGGTGAAATAGAGAAATGGCTAGCAGACCATTTCAGAGGGCATGTTGGAGTTGTTAAAATTAAAGGCTCACAATGCCTGTGGTAGAACACTTCACATCCTTTGATCATAGCTACTCTGATCTCTTTCTCTCTCTCTGTGTTCTTTCCCAGGGCTTCAAAGACCCTTTCAAAGAAAAACAAAAAAGGCTAAGATCCTTCTCAATCTGGGGTCACACATTTCCTCAGCTCATAATGAGTGGCAAACCTTTTCATCTCTCCCTTCATCATCTCTAACTACAGCTTTTTCTCACTTACTCTCACCATTTCTCCTTTCATCTGCCCTGGCTTTGTTTCTTTCCTTCCCTTTCTATTTACCTTACTTGCTTTTCCTTTTCATTTGCACACCTGATGAAGACTATACAGCTGAAACATCGTGTCTTTAATCTCTGTAAAGGACGCCCATGAGGTGGACGGATGGGGGAAGGCAGCTTCTTTAGGGCACTACCTCCCCTGGCATGCTAGACAGCAGTCCCCCTGGGTTGCAGCAGTGCCCTGGATTCCCACAGGGCATCATGAGCCAGGAAGTTCTTTTGCTCTGTCTTGTTGGGTTTTATGGGTGCCACCAGGGGGTACTGCAGGAATTGGGAGCCCTTCTTTTTTGGGTTCGCATCTCACCTGGACGTGTTCCTGGGTCAGTTCTTTGGGACACTGGAAATACTTCCACATAATCCATAAAAGAAGCCGACTGCCTCAGTTCCAGTGAGCCAGAGTCGGGAGGAGGAGGACAATGTTTGCGTGGAGGATGCAGTGTCAGAGAGGGAGAAAGGCAAGAGAAGACAAGGCATTACTGAGTGCTGTATATTGAGCGCAACATCGCTATACTCGTGTTGGTGGTGCTGGGAAATGCTTAAGGAGAACAGTTTCCCACCTATAAAAACTCTTGTGCTTTTACACTTGAATCCTAGCCTGTTTGTGCTGGGTGTTTGGAGTGCCCCCTCTCATCCACACCACCTTTTCTTTTCAGTGCGAAAATAACTTTTAATATTTTTTGTCCAGCCCTACACTAATTCTAAACTCATTGAGTCACTGACTTGAAGGGGCGTCTAAGGTAAGGTGTCTCTTCTGGGTAAACTGTCAGAAGGACTTCCGAGTTACCTGGTGGCCATTCAAAGTGCGAGTGATGTTTATGAAGAGCTCTCTCTAGTGTCACCAGACATATTTGCTTGTTACCCATACCATTCTGAGTAGTAGAATAGCCGACCCTCAAAGAAGCCTCGTGAGCTGAACATACATTTATTATGATTGATAGTCTTTATTAATTTGTATTTACCTAACTGAGAAGTTCTTGGTACTTCTTGATGGTCATTCTGGGGTTTCTGAGGTTGAGGAATTTCACACAAATATTTATTTCATTGTATCTTAATTCCTGAAGAAGTTCAAATACTATAATATCTTGTCAAAGCATCATTATGGTTAGTTTGCAGTATCAAAGGTGCGTGCTCATGTAACATCCACAAATGATGTCATAGTATACACCATTTCGATATCCATGTTTGGATAATTCTAAAAGACTTACAGTGCTCAGTTTTTTTGTTCTCAATTTTCTGACTTATGATTCTGATGACCATCATCATCAAGTCCTTCCATGAGAACCCTGAATACAATGAAGTCTGATTATTTATGTTAGGTAGAATGCCCAGAGGGGACTGGGTGGTCTCGTGGCCTGGAACCCCTGCAGATTTTATTTTTCTCCAGCTGTCTGGAGTTTTTTTTGGTTTTTCTGTCCTCCCTGGCCATCGGACATTACTTTTATTCTATGTTAATGAGTTTTATCTTATTTTTTCTTATTTATTTATTTAGTCTTTTTTCTCTTTCTTTGTCATGTAAAGCACTTTGAGCTTTATTATTTGTGTGTAAATGTGCTATAGAAATAAATGTTGTTGTTGATTCTTGTTTCCTATTTCTGCCTTTGCAAAAGATTGGTTTGGCTCATTGGTTTTGACGCTGGCGTATACTTATCTTCTAATCCCAAAATAAATAGCAATTCTGCTTCAGCAGAACCTTACTGACCTCTTGTGATTAGGGGAACATTCATATTGATTATAATTTTCTGCTAATCTTGGGCTTTGTTAGACTCAAGTCCAAACTGGCAGCACACTCTGCTGATTAATCGATGTACAGTGGTGTGAAAAACTATTTGCCCCCTTCCTGATTTCTTATTTTTTTGCATGTTTGTCACACAAAATGTTTCTGATCATCAAACACATTTAACCATTAGTCAAATATAACACAAGTAAACACAAAATGCAGTTTTTAATGATGGTTTTTATTATTTAGGGAGAAAAAAAATCCAAACCTACATGGCCCTGTGTGAAAAAGTAATTGCCCCCTGAACCTAATAACTGGTTGGGCCACCCTTAGCAGCAATAACTGCAATCACGCTTTATATAACTTGCAATGAGTCTTTTACAGCGCTCTGGAGGAATTTTGGCCCACTCATCTTTGCAGAATTGTTGTAATTCAGCTTTATTTGAGGGTTTTCACCTCTTAATCTTCTTTTGTTTAAACTGTAAAGGCTCAGTTCTTTTAATCTTTCCTCATAATTCATCCCCTGGAGCCCTGGAATCAGCCTAGTTACTCTTCTCTGGTCCTTTTCTGGCGGTGCTACGTGATGGTCATTCTGGGCTTTCTGAGGTTGATTGTACCCTCGAGACCAAAACTGCACACAGTACTCCAGATGAGGTCTCACCGGTGGATTATAATGCTTCAGCATAAGCTCCTGGGACTTGTACACCCCACATCAGGGCGCTATATATCCTGACATTCTGTTAGCCTTCTTAATGGCTTCTGAACACTGTCTGGCAGTTGATATTGTCAAGTCCACTGTGACTCCTAAGTCCTTCTCATAAGGTGTACTTTCTATTTTCAGACATCCCATTCTGTTTTCAAACCTAACATTTTACATCCTACGTCTAATACGTTACATTTACTTACAACAACACCCTAATACTACATTAAATTCCATCTGCCACAAATCTTCCTAAGCCTCTGTGTTCTCCAAGTCCCTCTGTAATGATTCAATTAGTTCCAGATTTCATGCCAATACACCTATCTTGGCATCATCTGCAAACTTAACCAGCTTGATACTTTTATTCCTCTCCAAATCACACATACATATTAAAAATAGCATGTCAGTATGTCTCCTCACATCTCAGCTCAGTTTTCTGAGTGATTCTTCAGGAGGTCAGAAGGACTCTTCATGAAGGGATTGACTGCCCTCAATCCAATATAGGAGACACACAGTCCCTTGCGGTTCATTCAATGCCCTTAGTGATGTTGGTGAGTTCTCTTGCAATGATTGTACTGTATATTTTTGATTCTGTGGATGATTTGACTTCTATGCTCTGCTTCTGACTTCGCTTTCTGGATTTTGTGTTTTTACAACGTGATTTCATTGGATTGCTTTTGTTGTTTAAGGCAACCCCTTCTGTGTTTTTTGTGCTCTTTATAGCTTTATTATTTCAGAGCGTTTCTGTAAAGTAAATATTTTTGTTGACCCCTTTCTGCTTCCACCCAAAAGTTGATTGATTATTTCAATTGTGGGGCTGTTTGGTACAATTTTTGGGATACTTCTATTATGGATTGAAAGGACATTGGAGCCGTAAAGAATAGTGTGCTAAAGCACCACCTCCAGCAGTAGCAGATCAATCCCATGAGAACACAGAACCTTTGATTCTTATCTAACAAACATGGAACACTACCGAAAAAATGTAAATAGTACGAGAAAAATGTACCGAATATTTTAGCAATAAGTCCTTGTACACCTATAGGGCCATTCCTCAGAGACAGACACAACGATAAGGAATGTTTTTCAGAAACACCAGGATTGCCAAGAATGGAATTAAATTACGGTGTACCTAGCTGTGTTATTGAATTGCATTGTACTTTGTCCACTTTGTTTGTGGTTACAGTGATGAATGGGTAAAGAGTGTTAGAGATTGGTGGTACATTGCTGAAAACAACTAAGAAATGCGTAATCACAGATTCGTGTTGGTGAATGCATAATACACAGAATGTCTGGTCCTCATGAAGGGCCAGCAGCCCCAAAAAGTCTTGATCCATGAGACAAAGGGAGAAGGTTGCAGGACCACTCATGCCCCCCTCCACCTTACCTCGCTTTTATCGAGACTACTACAGCTTTACTCAATTTGGGATACATAACATCACAGTTATTACAATTATCTGATCTGCCTAATGATTAAAAGGTTTAGTATTTTATGTGGAAGCCATTTGTGCTCAGGTAATATTTGCATTGCATTTTTTTTTTTTTAATTGTGAAGGTTGGGTAGTTTCTAATATAAGATTTTAAATTTTTATAAATCGACCTTGCAGTTTTTTGACTTTGATTTATGGTATAATTGCAGTTGGTCTTGTACATAATTGTGATGGCTTTTAAATAGTGTTGTGTTATGAATTGAGTTTCTTTGTGCTAGACTTATTTGTAATTCATGGTTTGATTTGATTTATTACAATTTCATGTTATTAATTTTTCAACATTGTTTTGTTTTCTTTTCAACTACCATTTTGTTTCCATTTTTTTACCACCATGTTTTGCTTTGGATGAAGTTCCTCAGTTTCTGTCATGAAAAATGACCGTGTTAAGTCCTCCATGTCTATGTTTCTGGACTACATGCAAAAAATCTTTAGGTTCCTTTACTTAAAAGGTTGTTAACGCTTATGAACTTTGCGTTATCCTTTCACTTTGACTTGCATATTGGGCTTTGCTCTTCGATATTTTCTGGTTAGACCTTGGCCCATTTAGGCTTCATACACATCTACTGATCTTGTCACTTGTCTTGTTCTGTCATTTCTTCTTAGTTAAGTTGATCGGTGAAATTCACCATTCTTCACCGTGAATTTGATTAGATCACTGGTGCCTTTGTTTGCCAAATATTTTCTTAAAAATTATTTTTATTTTTAATCTTCCTGCTTCTTTTTAAAAGTTTTAGTTTTTTCTAGATTGATTATGCTGTCATAAGTTTGAATAGATTGTATGCAATGTAATTTCCATGAAATGAAATACATTAAAAATTATAGAAAAAAATCACTTTTTTCCCAGTGCCTCATGATGTTTTACATGGCCTGAATCACAGAACAGTAACAGCCACTTCTGAATCAGACAGACACCATGAATAAATAACGCTGATTGTAGTGCTGGGTTGTTTGACGGATCAGCGGGTATGCCTGATAAAATTCTTTTTTTGATATAAATTTTTTAATAACTGTTTTACCATGAGCTAAAAAGTAATGGAAAACTTGTAAATGCATTTAAACAGAAAAAGCTCACACAGATGGAAACCTGTTGATGTATTTGTGTCATAAATCTGCGCCTCCGGATTACAGTTTTACTCATTCAAACCGCCAGGGAAAAAGGGGGGGCGGATTGGCTAACATTTACTCGAGCCGATTAAAATGTAAAGATGTCAGTTTTGGTAAGTTCAAGTCCTTTGAGTATCTCGCCGTTGTTATTCATGGAGATTCTCAAGTTCTAATACTATCCGTGTATAGACCTCCTAAATATAACGTCGCTTTTTGAGGAATTCTCTGACTTAATGTCAATTTTAATTACTAATTATGACACACTCCTAATAGTTGGCGACTTTAATTTTCATATAGATAATCAGTGTGATCTAAAAGTAAAAGAATTTATGAACCTCCTGGATTCTTTTGATTTGAGACAACTCATAAATCAGCCTACACATAAAGCAGGTCATACATTAGACTTAGTGATTACTAAAGGACTGAAAGTTGATATAAAACAGATCATTGATATTGGTCTATCAGACCATTTTCTTCTACTTTTTAATATAGAAATAATGATAAAAACACTCATGAGAAGCATATTGTTAAAAACGCTTCTTTGATTCGCAGCAGCTTTAAAACTTACAAACATTTTAAGCAATCAGTCCGTTTATAGTGCCAGCTATAATAGCGAGGACAATGTAAATAGTAAGGTGGAAAGATTTAATTCTAAAGTGAGAGCTGCTGTTGACATAGTTGCACCTGAAAAGACAGTGAAAAAATCTTCTAGCATTGGTATACCATGGAAGACCCAAAGAGTGTCTGATTTAAAGAGAACATGCCGTAGAGCTGAGCGCCAATGGAGGAAGAGTAAACTTACTATCCACCACGAAATATTAAAAGTCAAAATAACAGAATACAATAACACTGTCCGTCTTGAGAGACGCTGCTATTTCTCTAATATTATAAATAACAATGCTAGTAATCCTAGAGTCTTATTTTCAACAATTGATCACCTACTAAACCCAGGTAGCTCAAAGGAATGCCTCCTAAGTGCTTCCAGTGAAACCTGTGAGGCTGTCGCTGTATTCTTCAATCAAAAATTAATGATATTAGAAATAACATAGTATATCTCCCCAACACTAAGGATCCCCTAAACCCCAACATCCTGTTATAAACAAATTAAACTCTTTCACTAGGATAGATTTACCTGATTTACAAAAATAATATCTCAATTAAAACCCTCCACCTGCGCCCTTGACCCGATACCAACAAGGTTTTTCAAAGAAGTATCAGGCGTGCTAATTGATAATGTTCTTGACATAGTAAATTCGTCACTAGATACTGGGGTCTTCCCAGACTGTCTTAAGACTGCTGTAGTTAAACCCCTACTTAAGAAACATAATCTTGACCCCTCAGCTCTTGAAAATTTTAGACCCATCTCTAACTTGCCCTTCTTAAGTAAAGTTCTAGAGAAGGCAGTCATTATGCAGTTAAATGACCACCTAAATAAACATGCTATTCTTGATAAATTTCAGTCAGGTTTTAGAACAAATCACAGCACAGAAACTGCACTCGTTAAAGTAGTAAATGACTTGGGTAAATGCAGACAGAGGCCATTTATCTGTTCTCATCCTCTTAGATCTGAGTGCTGCATTTGACACCATTGATCACAACATTCTTAGAAATCGCCTTAGTCAATGGGTGGGCCTCTCTGGCAGTGTCTTAAATTGGTTTGAATCCTACCTGACAGGGAGAAAATATTTTGTTAGTTGTGGGAATTACAACTCAAGACACATGATATCCAATATGGTGTTCCACAAGGCTCTATCCTGGGTCCGCTGTTATTCTCAATCTACATGCTTCCGTTAGGTCAGATTATCTCAGGGCACAACGTGAGCTACCACAGCTATGCTGATGACACACAGCTGTACTTATCAATAGCACCTGATGACCCTGATTCTATTGATTCACTAACACAATGTCTGACTAGTATCTCAGAATGGATGAATAGTAATTTTCTCAAGTTAAATAAAGAGAAAACTGAAATTTTAGTGATCAGCAATAATGGATACAATGAGGCTATTAGAAATAAACTGGATACATTAGGATTAAAAGTCAAGACGGAGGTAAAAAGCTTAGGGTGATTGTTGACTGTAATCTGAATTTTAAATCACATATTAATCAGATCATTAGGACAGCATTTTTCACTTAAGAAACATAAGTAAAGTTAGACCTCTTTATCACTGAAAGATGCTGAGAAATTAGTTCACGCTTTGTTTTCAGTCGACTAGATTACTGTAACGCACTCCTCTCAGGACTACCCAAAAAGATATAAATCGTTTGCAACTAGTGCAGAATGCAGCTGCTAGAATCCTAACTAGGAAAAGAAAATCGAACACATTTCTCCAGTTTTGATGTCACTACACTGGTTACCTGTGTCATTCAGAATTGACTTTAAAATTCTGCTTATGGTTTATAAAGCCTTAAATAATCTCGCCCCATCTTATATATCGGAATGTCTGACACCTTATATTCCAAATCGTAACCTCAGATCCTCAAATGAGTGTCTCCTTAGAATTCCAAGAACAAAACTTAAAAGAAGTGGTGAGGCGGCCTTCTGCTGTTATGCACCTAAAATCTGGAATAGCCTGCCAATAGGAATTCGCCAGGCTGATACAGTAGAGCACTTTAAAACACTGCTGAAAACACATTACTTTAACATGGCCTTTTATAACTTCATTTTAATCGTAATTTAACTTAATCCTGATACTCTGTATGTTCAATTCATCATAACAACTATTCATGGTGGCTCTAAAATCGGTACTGACCCCTACTCTCTTTCTGTTTCTTTTTCCGTTTCTTTGTGGTGGTGGCCTGCGCCACCTCCACCTACTCAAAGCTTCATGATGCTCCAACAATGATGGACGGATTAAAAGGAAGAAGTCTACGTGACCATCATCATCATCAAGCCCTTCCGTGAGAACCCTAAATCCAAAGAGGACTGTTTCATTTATGTTAGGTAGAATGCCCAGAGGGGACTGGGCGGTCTCATGGTCTGGAATCCCTACAGATTTTATTTTTCTCCAGCCGCCTGGAGTTTTTGTTTTTCTGTCCCCTGGCCATTGAACCTTACTCTTATTCGATGTTAATGTTGATTTATTTTTTATAATTATGTCTTTCATTTTTCTATTCTTTAATATGTAAAGCACTTTGAGCTACTGTTTGTATGAAAATGTGCTATATAAATAAATGTTGTTGTTGTTGTTCATAAAAGTAATGTCTTTCTGTGTGGACTTGTATGTGACCCGTGCAACAAACTCTAGCTGCAGAACTCCAGAGCTCCACTCCACTGAGGGGGTTGTTGCTTTATATTGTATGCCGTTTATAACATGTGGTTATTATGTATAACACCTGGTTACTTTGTGGTTAAGATTAGGGTTGGGGAATGGTTATCGGACTTATCTCAACTAGTTTGTAATACCCAGGGTACTGTGCAGTTGATGCAAACTGGAAGGAGTAAAGAATTCACATGCTCAATTGCACTGCTTATTTGGTAGCAGCTGTAGTGATCAATCAAGCATGTCAGGGAGTAAAAGTTAATTTGGACATTAGTTCAAGTAAGGTTTAGATTTAGGGTTTGGTTTTTATATTGTTACCAAAAAGTATAGTTGCTAGGAATTTGTTTGGTGTTCCATCCATAACCATTGTAATAAAGAAACAAACACAAGCATAAAGGTTTGGGGTTTCTGGCCCCATATACTGAAAAGTAATTTGGTCAGTGCTTTCTTCAGAGTACAACAGACAATGGTGGAATTGACAGGTGGACAATTTATGGGGTGGGACCGGAAGTAGACAAACGGAATGCTGGGAAGGAACTGTGGTGGTAGATGGAAGTAACAATGTCATCAGAAGGGGACCAGAGGGAAGGAAGGAACCCAGAAGTCGCTTGTTTCTCTTAGCGAGTCCAGGTGAATTCATGGTGGAGGTGCTTCATTCTTTCTGAGGAGATAAAGAAAGAGAGGTTAGTACCTCGTCATTGTCCCCTGGTACGATATGCCACGTTGCCCATTGGGTCTTTAAGCGGCTCCCTATGCGCTCGTGCATAACATGACCCCCCCCCAACCCAAACCCATCGGGTCGGCGGCCCGAACCGAGAGGTCGTGAACCCAGGAGAGAGCATCAGCGTTAGCCTGTTGAAGTGCCAATGAACTTATACGTCTGCATGTCCAACAACCACCTGGTGATTCGAGGGTTTGACTCCTTATGAACAGCCATCCACTGGAGGGTGGCATGGTCTGTCACCAGGGTGAACGCCTGACCCAACAGGTTATACCGCAGGTGAGTTACTGCCCACTTGATGGCCAAAGCTTCCCGCTCTACCGCTGCATACCTTGTCTCCTGGTCCAACAGTTTCCGGCTCAGGTAAATCACGGGGTGCTCGACACCATCGATGCTTTGGCTCAGAACGGCGCCTAGACCTGTGTCCGTAGCATCAGTCTGGAGAAGAAAAGGAACAGAAAAGTCAGGAGTTCTCAAAACAGGTGCCGTTGTGAGGGCCATCTTTAAGTCACTGAATGTTCGTTCCGTCAAGTCATCCCATACCACATACAAAGGGGCCCTTTTCTTTGTCTGATTCGTCAAGGGTATGGTTTTCTCGGAAAACCGAGGTACAAACTGGCGGTAGTAACTCGCTAATCCTAAGAAAGCTTGCACTTGTCTTTTGGTTATCGGACGGGGCCATTCAAGGATGTATTTGATTTTTGAACACTGTGGTTTCACCAGCACCCTACCAGGTAGCCTAAATATCTGGCCTCATTCAATCCAAAAAAACATTTCCGGGGATTGATATGGAGCCTGGCTCTTGCTAGCGTCAGGAGGAAGGTGTAAACCTACAACACATGCTCATCCCAGGTGCCGGAAAAAATTACCACATCATCGAGGTAGGTGGCACAGTAGGACTGGTGGGGCTTTAGCACTCTGTCTACCATACAAAGGTGCAGTCCAAATGGGAGAACTTTGTATTCCCATTGTCTGCTAGGGGTGCTGAATGCTGTCTTTTCTTTTGTGGATGCTGTTAAGGGAATTTGCCAGTATCCCTTAGTCATGTCAAGAGTAGTCAAATACTGTGTCATCAATTGGGTAGGCATCGAATTTGGAGACTTGACTGAGATGGCAAAAGTCATTACAAAATCTCCAGGAGCCATCTGGCTTAGAAACAAGAAGGATGGGACTGGACCACAGGCTGTGACTCTCTTCAATGATGTCCATGTCCAACATCCATTGAACTTCTAGCTCCACCTCTGCATGTTTTACCTCTGGGAGGCGATAGGGTCGTTCCCTGACTACCACCTCGGGGTCCGTCACTATGTCATGCTGAATCAGCGATGTGTGGCCGGGTGCCTCACTGACCACTTCCGGGACAGGCAGGATCGCACTTTCCAGCTCCTGTCGCTGGTGGGGAATCAGATTGTGGCCAAGGTTAAAGTCTGATTTTTTTGAGAAAAGAGAGAGGGTTGAGACGGTGAGAGGGTGGTTTTCCCTATCTCGCCACGGTTTCAGTTAAGTTAGTATGATATACCTGCTCGCTCGGTCGACGATTCGGTTGTTTCACCAAATAGTCTCTCTTTAACCTCGTAAGGGCCCTGCCAAAAACACACAAGGTCATTTACATTTTCAGACGATAAAGAAACTCTCTTCTTCTGTACAATATGACCAGCAAGAAAAAGCAACCTTTCACAGGGTATGGATGTTGAAGGTGTGGCCAAGTACTTCTGTGAAATGGAGGCCAGCCTGCATGTTTGGAGCACCACTCTAATGGACAGGCCTCTGTACTGATGGTAGGCTCTGCTTTGTATTGACGCACACTGTTTTCAAATGAGCCTTCCTCCTGTTCAGAATCAGACTTTGATGAAGCAGCCACTACAGCTAACTTTTTCTTTGGTGGGTCTGATGTTGTGGCTTCCACAGGTTTCTCTGCAACAGCCCTCTGTTCCTTCGAGTAAGTTGGTGACTGAGGCCCACACCTCACTCCTCTCAGCTCTGGGTATACACTTGAGGTCCTTGAATCTTGGGTCCAATGCGGTAGAAATCTTCCTTGTGTGTCTCCAGGTCTGTTCTGAATGTAGACTTGATTTTGACCACGTAGGCAGGGTCATCATCTGAGCTCTCCATCACCCGAGAGAGATGGCAAAAAGTAGTCAGAACCACAGAGCATGAAACATATGAGGTGCGATCCAAAATTTCCCGGAATACAATTATTCTGCAGCCAGAAGGGGTTGGTTATATCAATCACCGCTAGATAGCAGTTCAAGTTGTCCTTGAGAGCTGTTATCAAGCGTTATAACATCAGCGCAGTTGTTTTTCAAGTTGCAGTTCTCGTTTAAACTTTGGCTGTGTCTGTGAAGGGTTGTTCATGAAAAAGAGTGATTTGAAATCATCACGACAATGCACCAGCTCACACATCTGTGATTGTGTGCGGATTTTTGGCTTCTACAAAGTTTAATGCCATTCCCCACCCACCGTACTCCCCTGATTTAGCGCCGTCTGATTTTTTTTATTTCCTAAGATGAAGATGAGGCTCAAGGGACGCAGATTTGAGATGGTGGAGGAGATCCAAGCGGTAACAACTGACGTCTTGGAACACACTGACAAAAAACGACTTCCAGAGGTGCTTCAAAAGGTTGAAATCTCACTGGGATTGGTGTATCAACTCAGCGGGTGACTATTTTGAAATAACTGTTCACCAATAATTGTTACTTGGTGTGTATGCTTTTAAATAAATGCATTCCAGGAACTTTTGGATCGCACCTCGTAATTTTCTCCTCCCAGAAGTTCAGTCACATACCTGCAACAGAAAAAAAATCAAATCCATTTCAATCAAAATGTATTGCATTCACAGGAAATGACCTCAACACACTGAGTGATTAACATGTAATATGTTTAACATTTTTACTAGGTAAATTTAGTTCATCGTTTTATTTTGAAAGGATGGCCAATAAACGTGGTAAATGGAACTTGATCTAAAGGTACGGTAAATGAGAGAGAAACGTTAAAGGAGATAAAAACAAAGAAAACACGGAGATAAAGGAAAGACAAGTTATACAGGAAGTGTGTTTTTCTTTGTTTGTTTTAGCTTAGCTCCTGTAGAAAGTGGACACAAGGTTTGTTGGCGTTTTTGTACATTTATTAAGTAATTAAAGTTTATTGTATGTGTTAAGTTAGCCAAATCTATGCTTATATTTATCTTGCCATGATTTAATTGCAGTCCTACATAGTTTTAATTTGTTGTTTTGTCATGTATTTGCTTACTTATACAGGTAGTCCCCTACGTACGATGGGGATATGTTCCGAACATCAGATCGCATACCTAGCCTAAGGTACTACTCATAGCCTGCTTAACACTTTGAGGGCTAATATTTTTTCCAAAAAACTCAGTTTTCTGAAAAGCACACAAAGCAATGGTTTCACACATAAATCAACATAAAACATCTGTTGCTGCCTGCTGTGCCGGTTTACAGAATGCACGGTGGGCTGGCTGCCTGGCTGTCTTTGCAGTTGCAGTGAGACGCAATATGGTTTGTACCTCCTGTCATCGTAAGTCTCTGTCCTCCCAGGCAAACGTTGCCATAGGTGCATCAGCTACATAAACGTATTCAGCACCACGATCAGCTGATGTCGTTACCTCACTTTCGTTTTCGATCTACATCTCCCGATCACTTGCATCAAAATCGAAGTCCGACAAATCAGTGCCCAATGCTTGCTGGAATGGACACATCCCTGGATTGATGGATTTAATCATTAAACATCCTTTTCAGAGATATTGCAGCAAAGTGCCATCGGAATTTAATGGCTGTTCCAGCCAAATCACAACACAGCGAAGCCGAACCTGTTCTCACCGTGATAATATCTCGCACTGCCACCTGGTGGATTCTTCCAGATTTACGTAAAGTACGCGCACAGTAAGACGCTTGCATAGCCGTAGCGTCTGCTAGAGCATGCATCATGTTGCGTGAAGTATAAATCTGGCCTTAGGCTCACCCCGAATGCTGTCATTGGTTGAGACGTGTAATGATGCCCATCCCAAGCCAGTACTGATCAACATCCCATCCCTCCTGTGACCCATGGTTTGTCTGTATGTGTATTCAGAGCCAGTGAGCAGTGGACCTTCAAAATAATAATAATAATAATAACAAAAACTGTGTTAGTGTGCGATTAAATAATTGTCGGTGTTAAATAATTAATGCATTAACGCGACAATAATGCGTTAACTTACCCAGCCCTGATATAAGATATATATTATATATTTTATTAAAAACAAGTGACATTCCATACTGTCAAACTTAACAATATTAAATTCGATTCAACCCCCAACAGCCAACAGCCAGAGTAAAACGTTAAGAGTAGAAAAGAGGGAAGAGAACCATTTTTCCCACTATAAATGCTTATTCTAAAATGTTATTGATTAGATCCTGCCAGGTTTTAAAAAAGTTTTGAACAGATCCTATAAGTTAGAATTAGATTTTTTCCAATTTCAAATAATATATAACATTAGCTAACCACTAACTTAAAAGATGTGGGTTTGGATTCTTCCATTTGAGCAACACAAGTCTATGTGCTAGTAGTGTAGTAAAGGCAATCACAGTTTGTTTGTCCTTCTCCACTTTAAGCCCATCTGGGAGTCCACCAAACACAGCTGTTAGTCAGTTAGGAGGGATTGTGATGACCAGGCTGTGTGAAGGGCATTTAAAGATTTTGGTCCAGAATGAGGTTAATTTGACGCAGGCCCAAAACATGTGACCCAGTGGGGCTGGAACTTGATTGCAATGTTTGCAGGTTGGATCTTGCTCTGGAAACAATTTGGACAATTCTAAACGAGAGAAATGTGCTCGATAGGTGATTTTAAGTTCAATAACTCAGCTCAAAGCCAGCACATGGCTGCCTTCCACTCCTGTTGAGTAAGAGATCCTTTTCCCACTGTACTCTGGGGTCTTTGAAAAGGCGGAACTTTAAAATGTTTTTATATATTATAGAAATGTCTTCAAGACTGATTAATATTTCTTCTGGACATAGAAATAGGTGGGAGGTGATGAAAATTGGGCAGATTTCATTTAGCAAAGTTTCTAATTTGGAAATAGTGAAAAAGAGTTTTGATGGAAGCTAAATTTGGGGTGTAATTGTTTGCAGAATGAAAAGACATTACCTATATACAAATCTTTAAATGATTTAAACCCATACGTTTTCCAAACATGAAATCTTTGTAAGTTTAAGAGTGTGGAAAAAAGGTGGTTATTGTGTAGAGGTGCCACAGTTAAATGCGTCTCTATCTTGAAGTGTTCCTACATTGGTTCCATATTCTGAGAGAGTGAATCACAATTGGGTTGTTAGTATGTTGGCGATGACTTGCATTTACTGGGGTACAAAGCAAGGAATATCAAGAAGTACTGCAGGATTTTATTTCTATTGCAGTCCAAGCCTGCCCGTGTTTATCCATTTGTGTCAATGTTCAGTTTTTTATGGCCTGTATGTTTGTTGCCCAGTAATAAAACTTAAAGTTAGGTAGAGCCATGTCACCATCTGTCTTAGGTCACTGTAGGGTCGCTCTTTGGATACGTGGATGTTTTGAATTCCAAATAAATGAGGTTATTGTTGAATCTAATTTCTTAAGAAAATATTTGTTAATCTATATGATGATGCTTTGATATTGAATAAGAAGCTTAGGAATGATATTCATCTTGACAGTATTAAATCCATCCATTATCCAACCCGACTATATCCTAACTACAGGGTTACAGGGGTCTGCGGGAGCCAATCCCAGCCAACACAGGGCGCAAGGCAGGAAACAAACCCTGGGCAGGGCACCAGCCCACCGCAGTATTAAACCTCCCTGCTAAAATGAGATGTAGATCATCTATGCACATCTTGTTTAAGTTTCACCGTACAGACAGCAAACCTTTATTGAAAAAGAGCTTTATATTTTCTTGTGATGTTTACCGCTAGGTATTTAAACTGATCTGCAATGATAAAGGGAAGGTGTCCAATCTAATATTGTGTGCTTGAGAATTCACTGGAAAGAGTACACTTTTATTCAAATTTATTTTGAGTCTGGATATCTTTTGAAATTCTATTAGTGCTGTCAGGACTACAGGCACAGTATTTTGTGGGCGTGATATATAACGTACAATATCATCTGCATATAGTGATATTTTCTGTTCAAGTCATTTTCTGATAATGACCTTTATCTTATATGCATTTTGAAAGTGAACAGCTAATGGTGCAACGGCAATTGCAAACAGCAGTGGTGACAATGGGCATCCTTGTCAAATATCACGTTCTAGTTTGAAGTAGTTTGAAGTAAGTGTTATTAATACAAACTGAAGGTTCTCGACTAGTATACAATAGTTTGATCCATGCAAATGTGTGCAATGTACTGAATAGGTAGTTCCATTCAACAATATCAGGGTGTTAGACTTTATGGGTGAATATATTACATTAAATAGGTGGCAAAGATTGGAAGCTAAGTGTCTGCCTTTAGTAAATCCAGTTTGGTATTGTGATATTACAGAAGGTAGCAGTTCCTTAATCCTTTTAGCTAGAACTTTGGAGAATACCTTAACATTGTTATTCAGTGAGATTGATCTATATGATACACATTGTAGCAAAAATGTTTGAGGTAGAATTTTATTGTCTCTGGCTTCTACAAATGTTGCTAATAAAAGGAGAGGTAATTTAATTTTTTTTTTTTTAAATAAAATTCAGCAGGGTGGCCATCAGGGCCTGCTGCTTTCCCCACTCTGAAGTTAGTTTATAGTGTGTAGTAATTCTGATAATGCCAGAGGTTTATCTAATAACTCTGCATGGAGAGTATCTAGCTGTATCTGTAATGTATTAAAAACATATTAGATTATGTCTTGTTTTCTTTAAACTGAGTAGAATATGAGGACATATAGTAGTCTCTAAATATGAGCATTATATTTTTATGGTCAATGATTTTATCTCTGTGTTGATAATTACTGATATTGCATTTCGAACTTCCTGCATTTGAATTTGTTGAGCTAACATATTATAAGCCTTCTCTCCATATTCATAGTAATGATGTTGTGGTTTAAAAATGAGTTGTTCCATTTCTTTTGCTGTCAAGAGGTTGAGTTCTGATTGCAAAGCCTGTCTTTTCCTAAAAAGTGCCTTACTTTGAACACCTGGCATGTTCTTCATCTATTCTGGTAATTTCACTGATTAACTCGGAGGCCTCCTTGGTTTCTGATTTATTTTTGTGGGAGAGATATGAGATAATCTGTCCTCTAAAAATGACTTCAGAGTTTCCCAGAGTATTCCTACAGAGAGCTCTGAGGATGCATTTCTCTCTAAAAAAATCAATTTGCTTGGATATAACTTCTATACAGTTCTTGTCAGCTAATAACAGGGGGTTAAGATGCCAGCTGCAAGATGAGTATGTGGGGCATAGTGATTTGAGCTCCATGATTAGAGGGACGTGGTCGGAGATAACAGTAGTGTTGTACTTGCAAGATTTGATCCTGGCCAAAAAAAATTTATCTATAAAGAAATAATCAGTTCTTCAATAACAATGATGTACTGGTGAGAAGAAGGAATATGCTCCTCAATTTTTTCTAGTATACCTTTAAAGGTTGCCTCAAAGCGATTACTCAAAAGTTTCTCCTGGGGCCTCATGTATTGATGGAATAATTGAACATGTACTATGATGATATTTCAATGTTCCTTAAAAGTTTTGAAAAATCGGCATTCTAAGCTTACATTTGGCTTGACATTAATTACAGAACTGATTGTGTGTCAATGTGCCTTCATGTTTAATACATGCTTTAATTCCTATCATCATGATAATTATATCAAGTATACAGCTTAGTATTTAAATTGTTCAGAGAGCTGTAATATCACAAATGTAATGTATTGTGTGTCCTTTCGGCGTAAGAGAAAGCCCATTTAAGAAGGACGTATTGATTCACACACATAGAGTACAAAGAAGAACACATTGAATAAAAAGATTTAACGTGCTACTGTGGAATTGAGAAACTAGTAAATTAAACAGTTTGATGATGATGTTTATGATGATCTACTTCAATGACAACATAAATTACGTGACTAAAGTGGAAATTTCCAGATTAAAGTTGACAGTTGGACATTTTTTCCAGTGTCCCTATTTTTTTTTTTCTTTTCTCTGTACCCTAATATGCTTCCATATAACACTCACACGGTGGGCTACGACTCGCAGTGCTTTGATTTCTGATTACTTATTTATTTCGAGCACTGTGCAACTTTCTGAATTTTAAGTTTCGAGTTTATCCACCAGATGCTGTGAGATGCTGTCACTTGATCAGCTTCCTTTTGTTATTTATATCACTGCTTAAATCAACAAATAGTATGTTTTTCCTTGCCTCTACTTTGTATTCTCAGAAATTCTTGCGACACAACTAAATCAAACACCCCAGAAATATTATTATCATTGGATGCAGAAAAAGCATTCAACATGATTGAATGGAAATACCTTTTTACTACATTGGAGAAGTTTGGGTTTGGCCCTAACATTTGTGCATGGATTAAATTACTGTATACTAACCCAGAAGCTTCAGTTTGCATCAATAACATTTGCTCAGACTACTTTAAACTAGAACGTGGCACAAGACAAGGATGCCCCTTGTCACCGCTGCTGTTTGCAATTGCCATTGAATCACTGGCAATACATTGTCGAAATACCGATCAGATAAAGGGGATTATCAGAGAAGGACTGGAACAGAAAATTTCATTATATGCAGATGATATGGTACTGTATATATCGGACCCAGAAAATTCTGTGACTGCAGTCTTAGCAGCACTCACAGAATTTCAAAAGATCTCTGGTCTCAGAATTAATCTGAATAAAAGTGAACTCTTTCCAGTGAATTCTCAAGCATATAATATTAGATTAGACACCCTACCTTTTATCATTGCAGAACAGTTTAAATACCTCGGGGTAAACATCACAAGTAAACATAAAGCTCTCTATCAACAAAATTTCGCCATCTGCATGGAAAAAATTAAACAAGACTTGCATAGATGGTGAACCCTTCATCTCACACTAGCTGGAAGAATTAACACTGTTAAGATGAATATTCTTCCCAAGCTCCTTTTTTTATTTCAAAACATTCCAATATACATTAATAAATCATTCTTTAGGCAATTAGATTCAACAATAACCTAATTTATTTGGAATTCAAAACATCCACGCATCAAAAGAGCGACCCTACAAAGACAAAAGGCAGAAGGCGGCATGGCTCTACCTAACTTCCAGTTTTATTACTGGGCAGCAAATATACAGGCGATAAGAACCTGGACACAAATAGAAGAACATACACAGGCATGGACCGCAATAGAAGTAAAATCCTGCAGTACTTCTTTGTATTCCTTGCTCTGTGCTCCAATAAACACACGTTATCGGCAATACACTAATCACCCAATTGTGCTCCACTCACTTAGAATCTGGAACCAATGTAGAAAGCATTTTAAGACGGAGAAGCTTCTATCTGTGGCACCTCTGCAAGAGAACCACCTCTTTCAACCCTCGCAAAACATATGCAGTTTTAATATCTGGAAAAAATTTGGAATTAACTTGCTTAGAGATCTTTATATAGACAACGTCTTTGCATCCTATGAACAATTACATTCCAAATTTAACATTCCAGCTACACATTTCTTTCACTATCTTCAAATCACGAACTTTGTTAAACAGAACCTTCCAGATTTTCCTCATCTTGCACCCACATCCATGCTGGAAAAAATATTGCTCAATCTCAAGGACTTAGACACCATCTCTACAATATATAAAATCATTTTACAGTCCCTTCCTTTCAAAGATCCAAGAGGACACTGGGAAAATGACCTCTCAATTAATATATCAGAAAAGGAGTGGAAAGTAGCAATGCAGAGAATTCACTCGAGCTCCATATGCGCAAAGCATACAATTATACAACTCAAAATTATATATCGAGCACATCTGTCTCGACTAAAACTCTCCAAAATGTGTCCAGGACATTATCCAACCTGCGAACGCTGCAAACTAGTTCCAGCCTCACTGGGTCACATGTTCTGGGCCTGCACCAAATTAACATTCTGGACAAAAATTTTTAATTAACTCTCAGACAGCCTTGAACTCACAATCCCTCCTAACCCATTAACAGCTGTGTTTGGGGTTCTTCCAGGTGGGCTTAAAGTGGAGAATCCATCCATTTTCTAACCCGCTGAATCCGAATACAGGGTCACGGGGGTCTGCTGGAGCCAATCCCAGCCAACACAGGGCACAAGGCAGGAACCAATCCCGGGCAGGGTGCCAACCCACCGCAGGACACACACAAACACACCCACACACCAAGCACACACTAGGGCCAACAATGACAAACAAATTGTGATTGCATTCACTACACTTTTGGCACACAGACTTATTCTGATAAACTGATGTGTTATACTATTTGAAATTGGAAAAAATGTAATACTCAGTTAGAGGATCCGTACAGACTTTTTTCAAAACATGGCAGGATAATATTTTAAAATAAGCTCATAAAGCACAGAGAATTTATTAATTTAGGTATGTTTACAAGCCTTAAATTTCACGCCATTTGGCTTGCTCTCTCTCTAAGGGGTAGGGATCGATCTGTTCTTAACTTAATTTTTCTTTTTGTGAAAACTTGATTGATTTGTATGGATTGCAATAAAATTAATAAAGAAAGAAAAAAAAAAAAAAAGAAATTCTTGTTTGTCCCCCGTGCTTTTGCCATTGTCTTTACACAGAATACAAAACATAAGGGGCTATTTATATTGATTTGCATATTCAAAGAGGTGAAATTCTGGGAGGAGTCGGGTGGGGCAGCAGGCGCATGTACGTGCGTTACTTTTCACGCTGACCAGGATTTATAGAGTGAAAGAACGTGGAAGTTGGTGTACGCACAGATTTGTGCATCTGAATTTTTTTGTGTGTACGCACATTTCCGCTTTTGTCCGTATGCAATGTTTTAGTGTGAATTCTATGCATAGCATTATGCATAAGGCCTCTAGTCTTTAATATCCTAAAGCAGATTCTCCTTTGTCATGTTTATGTCCTTTGTATCTTTCCTTATATCATTTGTATCATTTCTGACCTTCTTTATATTACACTTTAGCTTTTTTATGTCCCCTCCCAAGAACGATAGTTTTGCGGTGATTGCTAACTTCAGCTCAGACTGTTTGTTTCAGCCTCCTCCACGCCCCATGGGCAGAGTAGCAAATCCAGTTGGAGTTGGTGTGGCTGACTTGTGGGGGGTAGTTGACAACGCAGATAGTAAGGCCATGCTCAGTTCCAATGAACCTTCTGGAACTGCAGAGTTCTCCTGCCCCAACTCACTTGCAGTTTCGCTCCCACTTTCAGTCTCGGCTGGAGCTGATGCTGCAGTGTCAGGTCCTTGGAGATCTGTCATTTCGCCTCTCTGATTGAGGTCAATCTCTGGCAGGCCGTACCTTGAACTTGAACTTGAGGCCTGTTATACATGAAGCTTTAGCGGTCTTTTCCGTTTCCTTCTGAGCCTTTTTTCTGCTGTTCATGCTTGTATATACTTGCATATACTGTAATTAAATCCCCTCAAGTTGAGTAAATTCATGATGCCTTGGGATGATAGTAAACAAAAGATAAAATAACACAGCAGCTAACGGAGTTCTGTCTCAGATGTCCATCTCCTGAAACAGACGAGACCAGCTCCCATCACAACATTATATATGGTAGTACTGGAAAATATATTTTACAAAACACAAATATGTAAAAGAAAACATGGAATTGCAGTCCTGCACAGTAACATATTAACAACAACAACAACAAAATGTATTTATATAGCACATTTTCATACAAAAAATGTAGCTCAAAGTGCTTTACATAATGAAGAATAGAAAAATAAAAGACACAGTAAGAAAATAAAATAAGTCAACATTGTTTCCGATGGGAGTGTTAGCTCCGTGGAAATATGTTCTTTTATATTGCGGCGTTTTAATAACCCTTTAGTTAAATAAGTATAAAGTATAACGCGATATCCCTCTTTTCGCGATAGGCGCACAAAGTCACAGAAAAGACAGAATATACTTAGCTTGTTTAATGCGGCTTACGTTGCTATAAAATGACAGGGAAGACCAGTCACATTTCATCTTTAACCCGGGGATTCGGTCGTGTAGAAATGGCTTTTTTCTGTCACAACGGAGGTGGCGTTGGAGTCTATAGCTTTCACTCCCGCAGGTCTTCAAAGCTTGGCAAGGTTCCAGCGTTCTTTTATATTGTGTCCACACGACTAAATCCCCCAGTACAATGCCAAACAAGGTGGGACAAACTTAGGCCAAGCAGCAGAGAGTCAGATCATGTAACACTTAGGCCTTTTAGGGCTGACAACAGCTGTTCTTGTCTATCTTTATGCTTTGCCTATCCCAGCACTTCTGAAAGTTGACACCCTGTGCTAAAGCTGGCTCAGCTCTTTATGGCATGTTACACAGAAAAAGAATGAAAAATATGTTTAAAGAGAGCTAAAACAGATACAGTGACACAATTCTTAATATTATAACAACCTTAGTATAACAAACATTAATTAACATAATCCATCCATCCATTGTCTAACCCGCTGAATCCGAATACAGGGTCACGGGGGTCTGCTGGAGCCAATCCCAGCCAACACAGGGCACAAGGCAGGAACCAATCCTGGGCAGGGTGCCAACCCACCGCAGGACACACACAAACACACACTAGGGCCAATGTAGAATCGCCAATCCACCTAACCTGCATGTCTTTGGATTGTGGGAGGAAACCAACGCAGACAACAGACAAAATGCAAACTCCCGCAGGGAGGACCCGGGAAGCGAACCCGGGTCTCCTAACTGCGAGGCAGCAGTGCTACCACTGCGCCACCGTGCCGCCCTAATTAACATAATATAGATAAGAAATTAGGAAAAACCAGAGATAAATCAGAGACTTTGATCAGCAGGAGTGAAACCACATATCACATTTCTGTGATTGTAATGTGGCTTGTTGGCCGAGGTGTCCTCTGGTTTGTCTGACTCCTTTTCTACAATCTGTCTGTGGTTTTACATTTAGCTGATGGACAGATCTTGTTGTTTTTCATTTCTATTACTGTATTTGCCTTCTACTTTGTTATGTGATAGTTCTGTATTTAGTAAGTGCTATAATCTATTCCTGTGTTTTGTCTTGTAGTTCATGTTATTGGATCATATTTCTGAGGTGACCATGATACGAGTAGATTTGCCATCTCTCTTTGTGAAGAGGATTACTTGCATTTTCTTTTGTGTGTTGTATTGACTGCATTCTTTGATACTCATTGCACTCTCAACCTACCTGGAACGGGTTCTCTCTCTGAATTGCCTTTACCAAGATGTCTTCCATTTTTCTGTCCTACAAGGTTTTTTTGTTGGGAGTTTTTCTTGTCTTCTTTAACAGTCAAGGTTTTGGTGGCTGTCATTAAAGCAGAGTCTGTTAAAGCCCCTTGAGGCATTCCTTGCGTGATTTTGAGCTATTAAAGAAATAAATTGTTGTTGTTTTTGTAAAAACTGAAGCTGCATAGTGTGTGCACTGTGTTAAAAAGGCATTCAGGACTTTGCTGAAGTGCTGGATCAGCATTATTGCTAATAAAGACCTCCTTTTCTTAAATTAAAACATGTTGGCTTATTTTTCTTCTGCAGTGTACGGAGACTAAAGGAGAGGAAAAGGAGACAGAACACAGCTGGAGGGGACCCTGTGCACAGGGTCATGGGCCCTAACTGATATTCGCTTATCTTCACTGTCTGGCTTCTGTTCCTTAGGAAATCAAAGATCCAGAGACATACAGTATGGCATAACCCACATTCATACTGAGAAGTATACTGCGGAGAAGGTCTGGTATGATTTTGTTAAATGCAGAACTGAAATCTGTAAACAATATTATGCTTGAGATGTTTAAATGCCGTAAGATGCAGAGAAGAGCCAAGCTTTCTGCATCCTCAACTGATCTGTTGGCATGGTACGGAAATTGGAGTTGGCCAAGGAGAGAATCTGTCACCGACTTGAGATGCTGAAGACTGAGATGTTCAGATTTCTTCATTATTAAAGACATCAGCACCACTGGCCTGTAATCATTTATGCAGAAAATATTCTGCTTCTGAGGCACAGGGATAATTGTGGAGTCCTTGAAATTCTTGTTTCTTTGTGTGTTACCGTATTGTACTTGTGTGATGAATGAGAGAATTAACAGTGACAGAGTTCTCGTTTGCCAGTGATGATTCAGTTTGTACTCAAAAGAATAATAAGTGAAGGGAATGAGAATCATAAAGTGTTCTTCTACGTGCACTTTCAACATCTAACTGTGAAACGCGACATGCTATCGATGTCATACCTGCGATAGAACACTCCGATTTTTTCATACTCGTGATAACGAATTGCATGACTCATTTAATAAATCAGACAGGCAGTACGTGCGTATGTGCATTAAACATTTATCTGTGACACAAAAGGCACTGGCGACATCACACATGCACTGCAGAACTCTTGCTGAGGTCCACTGAATCGATTAGTTTGTGCTCGCAAATCGATTTGTATGAATTATTGAAAAGAGTCTTTCCAAAACACCAACATTGTTTGTGAATCGGCCTTTGCTATTTAGGACTGAATCACAGCCTGGTAACCATCAAAATGGACTTTGCATTTTTATCACATGCCTGGATAGGCCTACCTCTGAATTTTCCAGCTTTTATTTTCAGATGCATTTCATGTGTAAATTCAACTAATGACTCGGGTGGGAGTGAGAGTGTGGGTGTTTGTGAGTGTGTCCTGCAATGGAATTGCACCATTTCAGGGTTCGATCCTACCTGATGCTGTTGGAATGGGATCTTGCTCCAAATCACCACAAAATGGATTAAGTGACACTTCAACAATTAATGCAAATAAGAGGAATTATCAACCAATTGATATTGTTTCCCAAGCATTTCAATCCGAAAGAGATTTGTATTCTTTTCTGTTTGGAATGTTACTGGATTGCGGACTATAATTGAAAGCTGATGGTGTATTTTATATTAAATTTCAATTACAAATCCTTTGAAAATAAGAAATGAATTTTGTTCAATGAAATTACTATTCAGCCTTGTTTTGTTTTGGTAGAGTATTATATTACTCTATTTTCCCCTTTTGTATTATTAATATGTAGCCTTTGTCAGAATGCCTCAAATCTCACAGACGTACCACTGTTTATAAAGTATTGCACCATATAACTACTCCCCACCTTCCCTCCTACATCTATAACCTCAGGCAATTAGGTATAGTAAAAGACAAGCAGGAGTTAAGTTACACTTTAAATAATGTAGTATTGATAATGTTCATAAATAGTAACAATCTGTAAAGTACATTTGAATATTGGCAACCATACAACCTGATAAATGGTGACGTGTACAGGGTGGTCCAGATCTAATTATGCAGATCCAGATTGTCTGGATGACTTTGATTTATATGGGAACAATTCCAGTTCTGCGCAAAGGCGATTCTTCATGTCGTCAGTTCACACACTTCTCGATGGTCCGGGATTTTTTGGGCGATTTTCTATGTAATAAACTTAATAAGTTATAGTGTACAGTAATCCCTCGCTATATCGCGCTTCGACTTTCGCGGATTCACTCTATCGCGGAAGTAAATATATATCACAGATTTTTCGCTGGTTCGCGGATTTCAGCAGACAATGGGTCTTTTAATCTATGGTACGTGCTTCCTCAGTTTGTTTGCCCAGTTGATTTCATACAAGGGATGCTATTGGCGGATGGCTTAGAAGCTACCCAATCAGAGCACGTATTACATATTAACTAAAACTCCTCAATGATATAAGATATGCTTCCCGCGCGGTGCTTGATTGTTTGCTTTTCTCTCTCTCTGACATTCTCTGTGCCTGACGGAGTGGGTGTGAGCAGAGGGGCTGTTTGCACAGAGGCTGTTTGCTTAGAAGATACGGACGCTTCTCTAAAAAATGCAGCTTTATCGCGGTGCTTCAGCATACTTAAAAACCCAAAAGCACGTATTGATTTTTTGATTGTTTGCTTTAATCGCGCTCTCTCTCTCTGACGTTCTCCGCGCCTGACGGAGGGGGTGTGAGCAGAGGGGCTGTTTGCACAGAGGCTGTTTGCCTAGAGGATACGGACGCTCCTCTAAAAAATACCACTTTATCACGGTGCTTTGGCATACTTAAAAGCACAAAAGCACATATTGATTTTTTGATTCTTTGCATTTCTTAGCGAGCGCTCTCTCTCTCTCTATGAAATTTTCTGCGCCTGATGTGTGCACTCCTTTGAAGAGAAGATCTATTTGCATTCTTTTAGTTGTGAGAAAGAACTGTCATCTCTGTCTTGTCATGGAGCACAGTTTAAACTTTTGACTAAAATGTGTTATTTCATGTCTAGAGGGCTCTAATAATGTTAACAGTGTGGGAGAGTTTATAAGGGCTTAAAATATATAAAAATAACCATACAAACACATGGTTTCTACTTCGCGGATTTTCATCTATCACGGGGGGTTCTGGAACGCAACCCCCGCGATCGAGGGGGGATTACTGTACTGAAAATTGCATAATTAGATCTGGACCACCCTATAGTTTCAGGTGGCACAAAGACTTGTTAGTTACTTAAAATGTCTCTAGTTAAGGCATCATTTGTGGTCAGCTTTCTTCAGAACAGGCCACTTGCTTGACTTAATATGGCTGCTGAGCTGTGCTGTTCATTGTGTTGTCCTTTTCAGTTCATGGTGTAAGATGGTCTTTCATCAGTTTAGTAAGAGAGAGAGGGTGAGGTAAAGCAAGTAAATGTATAGGTTTTTTTCCAACCCCTAGAGCCAATAGGATGTTGTGGTACTTAAAAGCTTTTGATACAAGCCAATTCCAAACAGCCATACTTCAGACCAATGGAGCAGAGAACATCTTCTCACCTGCCAACCCCCAAAACCATATGTTAAGGTAAAACTTGGCAGTTAGGCAGCCTGGCATTCCTGTGGGGGTTGATTTGGGAGTCCTGCAGAGAAATATTAGCCAAACTTGTTTGAGGCACTTCCCCCAACATTTGCTTTAATAAAAATAATAATAATTCTTTGCATTTATATACCGCTTTTCTCACTACTCAAAGCGCTGAGCAATTGCAGGTTAAGGGCCTTGTTCAACTTGTATGCAAAATTTCACATCACAACAAGCCGTAGGTTGACTTTAGTTCTGTGGGGTAAAATGATAGAAAACACTAAAAACCTAAATTACAGCATCTAGATAGATAGATAGATAGATAGATAGAGAGTAAGGCACTATATAATAGATAGATAGATAAGAAGCACCATAGTTGATCAGAGAGGTGATGTACAAATTGCTAACTTAACGATATGATGAAGAGACAACTCAAATCTGCAGGCACTGCGGCTCTCCAGGCCAGAGTTTACCCATCTGTGACCTTCATCAACAGTGGTGCAGAAGTACTTACATTATTTGTTCATTTCTTTCAGTGAGAATCAAATAAGGTCCATTAATAACAGTGAAGCACTTTAAAATGAAATATGGCTGCGGTACATATTTAATATTTGAAAGTGGAAGAACAAATGTGCATCGCTTTCTAGTCTGTAATATCTGCTTATTTTGTGATGATGAAAAATTGGCCAGTTTCAGCAGAAGAAAGGAAAGGCCAAGCTATGTTTCGCTGCAATATCAGAATTTCTATTGATCTCAAACGCATCACTTTAATTATCTCAGTCATTAGAATCCCTGCCTACTCTGGACCATAATTAATAATGTCTGAAAGGCAATTATAAACTGTAACAGGTTTATTGCAGGAGAATTCCTTCCTATAGACAGAGATGCATTAATGTACTGGCAACACTGACTGAGAAATGAAACTGTCATATTAGACGCAGCATTATACATGGCCGCTTTGGACTAAAAAAATAAATAGGATTGCCCACCTCACCCATCTCACTAACTTTTACATGGAAGAGAAAAGCATGGTTGGCAAAATTTAAAAGCCTCAAAATTCTACTGATTTATTTTTGACCTTATTTTAATTAAATTTCTTCTGAAAGACTGTCTCATTTAAATTTTTCTGGATTGCATTTCAATCTTGATTCTTTAATGTGAGGCAGAATGGTGGTGTGGTAATTATCACTGCTGCCAAAGGAATCGAACATCAAGAGCTTGACTCCTTCACCCATTCTATATCTTTGTGAAGTTTGTATGTTTTCTCTTTGTCTCCTTGGTATTCAGTTCAGTTCAATTAATTTTTTTTTTTAATATAGTGATCTTTGCTGAATGAAGGTGCAGAGCACTGTTATAAATTCTCAGGAAAAAATCACGTACCAATTGTACAAATAACTAAATACAGAACAAGTACACATGGAGACATTGAACTGTTAAAACACACAGAAAAACAAAGAAAAAAACTGATGAACATAAATGGAAAATAACAACATTAATGCATTGTTGAACTCTGGCCTGTTGACAACGGCGGAGAGTAAAGCAAAAACTCCAGTCAGCAGAATACCTGGACACAGCAATTTTACTGCAGGCACTCCATCTTTTCTTCTCACATTGCCAAAGATGGGATGGTCAGGTTGACTGGTGAGTTTAAACTGTTCTCGTTTGAGTGGTGCGTGTGCATATGTGGTCCTTGCATTGGACTGGAATTCACTCCAGATTTATTTTCTACTTTGCACTCTGTGCTCCTGGGGTAGACTCCAGCCTCAGAAACCCTGGACTACAGTAGGTTTAAAAATACTGTGCCTTATATGGAGGATTAACTGAAAGAGTTAAGGTCACGTAGTGAAGTAGATACTGTATATAGATGAGAAAGACACTGTGTGACAGATAGATAGATAGATAGATAGGAAAGGCATTATATGATAGATAGATAGATAGATAGATGTTAGGGACCTTTTATAACCAGAATACGAACAATTTGTAACTCATAGAGATCATTCATAACCCTTGTAGGGACCTTTTGTAACTTGGGATAGGGATCATTTGCAACATGGCTGGGACAAATTGCAACTGTCCTGTCAACAGAAAAATGGTCAGTATAACAAAATGAAGCATGATATTTACATCTTTAAAGCATTCCCTCCTCTGAAAAGACTTATTTTGTGTTTTTTATTACAAGATAGATAGATAGATAGATATAGAAATGCACAATTAAAGATAAATAGTGTCAGGCATTCACGTCAGAGGGTCAACTTCCAAGTTCCTCTCAGGTATGTAATATGTAATACAGGCCAAGAGGAGGAGCTGCTGCTAAATGTGTCATCTTCCACCCAATGAGGGCAACTGACTCTACCCTTTCTGGCCCCAGACCATAAAAGTCCGGGTGCCCACAAGGAGGAGTCAATATAACATGGCGTAAGCACAAAAACCGAAATGTGCTTACGCACAGAAACATCCAGATGCAGGAATCTGTGCGTACTCCAACTTCCAAGTTCTTCCGCTACATAAATCCTGATCAGCGTGAAAAGTAACGCTCGTGCACGCGCTTTATGTAATGCCCCAACTCCTCCCAGAATTATGCCTCTTTGAATATGCAAATGAATATAAATCGCCCTTAAGCTCAGCCTTCTGTGAAAAGACAATGGGAAAAGCACGGGGAAAATATAAGAATTTCAGCGAATACCAAGGTGAGGCAAAGGAAAAACATACTATTTGTTCAAATAAATCGTGGTTTAATCAACAAAAGGAAGTTGATCGAGTGACATAGCGTGTTGGAGAAACTTGAACGCTCACCTGTACAAAATCGCACAGTGCCGGAAATAAAAAAGAAGTCACATATCAAAGTCGCCGTGAAAAGCCGAGTTGTAGCCCACCGTCTGAGTGTCATATGAAAGCTTATTAGGGTACAGAGAAAAAAAGGCACACAGTGGGGAAAAAGCACGAAATGTCAACTTCAGTCTCGACATTTCCACTTTAATCACGTAGTTTATTTTGTCATTAAAGTAGAACATCATAAAGTTCATCTTAAAATCGTTTAAATAACCAGTTTCTCAAATTACATCGTAATTAAAGTAGCACGTTAAATGATTTGTTTTGTATATGATCTTCTATGTGCTCTGTGTGTGTGAATCACTACTTGCTTCTTAAACCGGCTCTCTTCCTCCAACTGGACACAGAGTCCATTACATTCGTGATATTACAGCTCTCTGAATAACTAAAATACTGAGATGTATATGTGATATCATTTTTATGATGATAGGAGTTAAAGCACGTTATTAAACATGTGTTTCACTTCGATGAAATAATTTATTGCAGCAGTACTCGGGGGCGGCTCTAGGGTTGTGGTGGCACTGGGCAGAGGAAGAATCGGTGGCTCCTTCGCCCACCAATGTCAGTAAGGTAGCTTATGCACGGTGGATGGCCACGTCCGTTGCAGACACTGCATAGCCGCCTCGTGCTCATGACACAAGCATTTAACTTTTGCCGAAATTTGCCGCTGCATTTTTAGCTGTGTTGTTATTTTCTCTTTCTGTTTTATATTCAATATACATTGGCGTAGCCGTCACTACAGTCAGTGCTTTTCTTTGCCCAAATACCCAATCAGAATTGGGGAGCGCCGATTCTTCAAAACGTTTAAGGAACATTGAAATATCTTCGTAGTACATGTTTATTTATTCTATCCTTCACGACACTCCCAGTGAAGAATATAGATTATTTAAATGAAGTTAAAGTTTTATCTGTATAATATAATAAACATATTTTGCTGCATTTCATCTTAAAAATTATATTGTCATCATATGTAAATACGCGCTTTATAAAGTGGCTCAGGTTGTGCGATATTATAACTGTAGTGCAAGTTTACAGTGGGGTGATTGTACTTATAAGTCCAAACAGTTCTACAAGGAGCAATTGATTGAGTGCGTTTAAAGTTCTTGGGATTAAACTGTTTCTGAACCGCGAGGTCCGTACAGGAAAGGCTTTGAAACGTTTTGCAGTGACTGAGACAGCGTGTCCTTGAAGCTGTATATTGATAATTCTCTTTCCGATCAGCTGTTGCTGTGATTCACACTCAGATACAGTGATATAAATACTCCGAGTGGTGCAGTGAGAGTAATATGGAAAAAGATGATCCGCTGTGGCAACTCCTAACGGGAGGTGCTGAAAGAAGAAGAAGAAGGTGCAGTGAGACTAACAACGCTAAAGCAGTTATGGTATCTGGAATACTATGGCTATTCCCTGGACCATTATATTGTTACAAGTTAATTACAATCAGATGCGTTACACTAATAAACAATATGTGGTTAGTTTCAGCGTATTTATAAAGCCGCTTCAGGAAAATAAGGAGTAACCACACAGGAACAGTAGCATTGCTTTGATGCTGGGTGCCGCCAGTCTGCAAAACCGAGCGGAGAACTTGTGTACGACAGGGTATGAGGTACCGTGGAAAAGTGTGTGGCTTTACGGCAAGTGAAGTTTTTATACATCGCGATTTGAATGTGGAAAAGTTCTTACGCAACATTTCTATGCGTACGCACCGTTTATACATGAGGCCCCTGGTGAGATTGAATTCTTTTTAATTGTAATAAGAAGTCTTGATAGGCAGCAGGTTTCTGTAAAGAATGCCAGACGGTGACATTTCTTTTTTGTAAGTGTGCCAAGATAGATAGATAGATAGATAGTGTAACACTAGATGGCGCTATACTAGCGCTTAACCCAACACTCGGCCACTGACAACACAACAAGTTGTTTTATTTTCCTCTGTTTGTACACTGCTCCTCAAGCACCATCATCACCAACAAACAGGTGAATAAATACAATATTAAACACAAGTAAATCACAATTCTCTCCTCCACACCTCCCAGCAAGATCTGTCCTCTACCTTCCAACTCTGGCTTGCTTGCTGGGTTCCTATCAGTCCTTTAAATAGTCCTTGACCTGGAAGTGCTTCTGTCCTTCTGACCATGTGACTGACTAGCATTTCGGGGTCTAATAAAAAACTGACATTTACTTCAGCCTGGAAGTACTTTGGGTTTTCTGTCCTCGTGACTACCTCGCACTTCCTGGCTATAAAGAAAGTATGAGTCTCCACGTTCTATGACAGCTCCCCCTGGTGGCAGCCATGGCACCCAACAGGGCTGTGAAGCTGAACTCCAGATCTCATGGTGCCCTGCGGGAATCTGGGGCACCACTACTCTCCAGGGGAGCTGCCTTCCAGCGTTTTGGGGGAGGCAGTGTCGGCAAGTAGCTGCCTACCCCCATCCTTCCATTCCAGGGCCATCCATCACAATAGATCAGAAACACCGAACAGCCGATTTGAAGCCATGCTCACATATGTTACTCACATAGCTGATCAATCCGTTTACTGACCAGTACATGTTAAGGGCATTCTGGTTTGGCTGGTATTAGAATGCATTGTAACATTACCATGCTGTGTTTATCACATTAAGTCTTTGGATCACTCTGGCTCTCTTTGTCCACAATTTTAGTCATGTACAGTATTTTCACGGATTTGAATGCAGCTGCTCACATGGCGTGCAAGTCCTCTGCTGCCTTGACTGCTTTTCATTTTTCCCCATGACTCAGTCAGCCTTTGAAGCCCCAGGCACTGCTGTCCACAGAGAGCTGACCTCAGACTGATTCATTTATGTAGTTTACTCTGTTTGACCACAGGAAGCTCCCATGGGAGGCGGGTGGATGAGAAGGTCATCATGCCATCTTTGTGACATATCCTATTAAGGATTTTGAGAGGTTCACACACAAATCCTCCTCCACAATCTGCTCTATTGGTGACACCTTATGAAGGACTATTGAATTTGTTTTTAGTAAAATCGAGTGCAGTTTCTTTATACTTAGAAGTGCTGACACCCTCTGCTTACTTACCACTTGCTTACCACAGTATGTGGCTAGCATTCCTCAGGTCAGCCATTAGGGTGTGTTGTTAGAGGTGCCAGGTAGTGCACCATCATCTACAAACTTGACTGGTTGTTCTCCTCACTTCAGAGGAGTGCAATTTGTTTTTTTTTATGGGATATTCTACATATTTTTTCATGTGGATATACACTAAAATACCATCATGAACATTACTGTGTTTTAACCAACCAATACATTATGATTCTTTGCCCCCAGTCCCTGCTCCTTCCTCTTTGCTGTTAGCTAATGCCCACTGTATTCTGTGACAGCAGGGTTCGCTGTTGCCCCGTGAAACCTGCAGACAACACGTCCAGACACCAGGTAAAATAAAGAAATTAATTTAATATTTCTTTAATGGTGCACAAAGCACCTCCACCTCCACAATACTTAATAATGATAACAATAATAAATCAATAATACAATGAAATCCTCCTCTCCACCCAGCAGCTCCGTCACACTTCCTCCCAACTCCGGCTCAGCCTGCTGGGTTTCCCACAGTCCTTTTCATAGTCCTTGACCCAGAAGTCCATGTGATTTCATAGCAAGTCCGGGTCAGATGAAAACTTCTTCTTTTCTTCAGCCCGGATGTACTTCAGTTCTTCCATCCCCGTGACTTGTAAGTACTTCCAGGTTATAATAGAAACAATGTTAATGTCTTCCTGCAGCGTCCCCTGGCAGCCCCCACGGTATCCAGCAGGGAGGACTCCATCTAGCTGCATGGGGTATTGGCCGGGAAAAACCGCAAGCCATATATCATCAATTCATAGTTGAGGATTTGCACTCTTCAGCTGATATTTTTTTTAACTAGAGATCTTTATTTTAATACCAAATAACAGACAAGCAAAATGTATGAAAACATTTCCAAAAAGGAAATACATTCCTCTAGTGTGAATGGTGCACAATTAGCTTGAAGCTGCAAATTCAGTTTCACACAAATTGTTTAGCTCATCACTTCTGGTGACCCTTCTGGGGTGCATGAAAGTAATTTTTATGGATAGGAAGCTGGAGTATGTGGTGGAAAAAAGTGTTCCTCTGTCGTCAAAGAAGGCAGTCATGAAACACAGATGAGAATGCAGAACATTTCTTTATTTGCTCAGATTTATGCACAAATGTCTCAGTCCATGGACTGAGCAATGAATTAAACAAGTCATCTGCTTTTATACATTTTTCTAATTATATCACCTCATCTAATACATCATGCCATATGACTTCTACTATGCAGAGCTTTATTACCTCCTCCAATCAACTAATGCCACCAGTAATTTGTGACTCATGTCGATTTTGGCATTATTCTGAACACTGCTTCATTAAGTGGGGTGTTTAGCAGATTATATTTTTGATTTTAGTACCTCTTCATAGTAGGGGTATTTGGGCTTTCCATCAGTTGACCCCTGCTTTCTGGAGGGGTGCTCATTACTCATTTACTTCATTCTAATCTTGGGAAATTATGTTGACAGCTTCTCTTAAATGAGGCTGACACCTCTTGTGTTTTCTGTTTTAAGTTACATTTGGTTACATTCAATCCTTTTCTTCGTGTTTAATAATATTTTATTGTATAAAATAATACAATAATATATATATTGTAACAGACAGATGGGATTCTTGCCCGGCTGGGATGCATTCATGATGGAAGGAGATAGTGGAACACCTGGAGCACTTCCGGGTTGCTCTATATAAGGGGATAGTGTGCTAGACTAGAGCTCAGTGTCTGTTGTGTCTGGGGTTTGGAGGGCTTTCACAATATATATATATATATATAAAGTGCATCTGAAAAGTATTCACAGCACCTCACTTTTTCCACATTTTGTTATGTTACAGCCTTATTCCAAAATGGATTACATTTATTTTTTTCCACAGAATTCTACATACAACACCCTATAATGACAATGTGAAAAAGGTTTACTTGAGATTTTTGCAAATTTATTAAAAATTTAAAAATTGAGAAATCACATGTACATAAGTATTCACAACCTTTGCCATGAAGCCCAAAATTGAGCTCAGATGCATCTTCTTTCCCCTGATCATCCTTGAGATGTTTCTTTTTTTTTTTTTTAATTTTTATTTATTAATTTTATTACAATCAATACATAGCAATCAAGTTTTACAAAAAAGAATTATGCTAAGAACAGATCGATCCCCACCCTTGAGAGAGAGAGCAAGCCAACGTGTAAAATTTAAGGCTTTAAAAATACCTAAATCAACAAATTCTCTGTGCTTTATAAATCATTTCAAAATATTACTGATTAGATCCTGCCATGTTTTGAAAAAGTCTGCACAGATCCTCTAACTGAGTATTTGATTTTTCCAATTTTAAATAATATAACACATCAGTTTCCCACTGACTTAAAAGAGGAGAGTTTGGGTTCTTCCAGTTTATCAGAATAAGTCTGCGTGCCAACAGTGTAGTGAATGCAATCACAATTTGTTTGTCTTTCTCCACTTTAAGACCCTCTGGAAGAACCCCAAACACAGCTGTTAATGGGTTAGGAGGGATTGTGAGTCCAAGACTGTCTGAGAGGTAATTAAAAATTTTTGTCCAGAATAATGTTAATTTGGTGCAGGCCCAGAACATGTGACCCAGTGAGGCTGGGGCTTGGTTGCAACGTTCGCAGGTTGGATCATGCCCTGGAAACATTTTGAGAGTTTTAGTCGAGACAGATGTGCTCGATATATAATTTTGAGTTGTATAATTGTATGCTTTTGCATATGGAGCTTGAGTGAATTCTCTGCATTGCTACTTTCCACTCCTTTTCTGATATATTAATTGAGAGGTCATTTTCCCAGTGTCCTCTTGGATCTTTGAAAGGAAGGGATTGTAAAAGGATTTTATATATTGTAGAGATGGAGTCTAACTCCTTGAAATTGAGCAATATTTTTCCAGCGTGGATGAGGGTGCAAGATGAGGAAAATCTGGAAGGTTCTGTTTAACAAAGTTCCTGATTTGAAGATAGTGAAAGAAATTTGTAGCTGGAATGTTAAATTTGGAATGTAATTGTTCATAGGATGCAAAGACGTTGTCTATATAAAGATCTCTAAGCAAGTTAATTCCAAATTTTTCCAGATATTAAAACTGCATATGTTTGTGAGGGTTGAAAGAGGTGGTTCTTTTGCAGGGTGCCACAGAAAGAAGCTTCTCCGTCTTAAAATGCTTTCTACATTGGTTCCAGATTCTAAGTGAGTGGAGCACAATTGGGTTATTAGTGTATTGCCGATAACGTGTGTTTATTGGAGCACAAAGCAAGGAATACAAAGAAGTACTGCAGGATTTTACTTCTATTGCGGTCCATGCCTGTGTATGTTCTTCTATTTGTGTCCAGGTTCTTATCGACTGTATATTTGCGCCCAGTAATAAAACTGGAAGTTAGGTAGAGCCATGCCGCCTTCTGCCTTTTGTCTTTGTAGGGTCGCTCTTTTGATGCGTGGATGTTTAGAATTCCAAATAAATGAGGTTATTGTTGAATCTAATTGCTTAAAGAACGATTTATTAATGTATATTGGTATGTTTTGAAATAAAAAGGAGCTTAGGAAGAATATTCATCTTAACAGTGTTAATTCTTCCAGCTAGTGTGAGATGAAGGGTTGACCATCTATGCAAGTCTTGTTTAATTTTTTCCATGCAGACGGCGAAATTTTGTTGATAAAGAGCTTTATGTTTACTTGTGATGTTTACCCCGAGGTATTTAAACTGTTCTGCAATGATAAAAGGAAGGGTGTCTAATCTAATATTATATGCTTGAGAATTCACCGGAAAGAGTACACTTTTATTCAGATTAATTCTGAGACCAGAGAGCTTTTGAAATTCTGTGAGTGCTGCTAAGACTGCAGGCACAGAATTTTCTGGGTCCGATATATACAGTACCATGTCATCTGCATATAATGAGATTTTCTGTTCCAGTCCTTCTCTGCTAATCCCCTTTATCTGATCAGTATTTCGACAATGTATTGCCAGTGGTTCAATGGCAATTGCAAACAGCAGTGGTGACAAAGGGCATCCTTGTCTTGTGCCACGCTCTAGTTTAAAGTAGTCTGAGCAAATGTTATTGATGCAAACTGAAGCTTCTGGGTTAGTATACAGTAATTTAATCCATGCACAAATGTTGGGCCAAACCCAAACTTCTCCAAAATAGTAAAAAGGTATTTCCATTCAATCATGTCGAATGCTTTTTCTGCATCCAATGATAATAATATTTCTGGGGTGTTTGATTTAGTTGGTGAGTATATTACATTAAACAGGCGTCGAAGATTTGAAGATAAGTGTCGGCCCCTAATAAATCCAGTTTGGTCTTGTGATATTACTGAGGGGAGCACTTTCTCCATCCTTCTAGCTATGATTTTAGAGAGTATTTTAACGTCGTTATTCAGAAGTGAAATTGGTCTGTATGATGCACATTGTAATAAGTCCTTATTTTGTTTTGGAAAGACAGTGATTAGTGCTTGGCGAAAGGTTTGTGGAAGAGATTGGTTATCTCTGGCTTCTGTAAATGTTGCTAATAGGAGGGAGCTAGCTGAGCGGAGAATTTCTTGTAAAACTCTGCAGGGTAGCCGTCAGGGCCTGCTGCTTTTCCACCTTGGAGTGACTTTATAGCATCCAGTAATTCTGATAATGACAGAGGTTTATCGAGTTCCTCCACACTAAAAGCGTCAATTTGTGGTATCTGTAATTTATCCAGAAATGCATTAGATTGTATATTGTCTTCTTTAAACTCAGTAGTATATAGGGATTTATAGTAGTCTCTAAAAGTGTACATTATATTTTTGTGTTCGATGATTTTATCTCCGTTAGTGTTAGTAATTACGAGATTGCGCTATGCATATCTTGCTTGTGAATTTGTTAAAAGCTTATTAGCTTTCTCCATGTTCATAATAATGATGTCTGGATTTGTAAATTAGTTGTTCAGTTTCTTTAGTTGTCAAGAGGTTTAATTCTGAATGTAGAGCCTGCCTCCTCTTATGTAGAGTCTCGCTTGGTAGTCTGGCATGTTCTTCATCTATTTTAGTAATTTCGCTTTTATCTCTGCTACTTTCTTCGCTTCGGATTTATTTCTGTGGGAAAGATATGAGATAATCTGTCCTCTTAAGAAGGCCTTAAGAGTTTCCCAGAGTATTCCTGCAGAGATCTCAGGGGATGTATTTGTCTCTAGAAAGAATTCAATTTGTTTGGATATAAATTCAGTACAATTCTCGTCAGCTAATAGAAGCGGATTGAGCGCCATCTCTTGGGGTGAGTGTATGGGGCTTAGTAATTTCAGCTCCAAGATCATCGGAGCATGGTCTGAAATAACAATAGCATCGTATTTACAAGATTTAATCTTAGGCAAGAAGTTATTATCTATAAAGAAGTAATCAATCCTTGAGTAGCAATGATGTACTGGTGAGTAGAAAGAATATGTTCTTGAATTTGGGTTTAAAAACATCCAGGGATCTGATAAGTTGTGATCAGTTATAAACTTTATAATTATCTTTGCGGTGTTAGTTGCCGTTCCCCCTGTGGAGGAAGTCTTATCTAAAAGTGGATTTAGAACACAATTAAAGTCCCCAGCCATTATAAGTTTATGAGTGTTCAGATTGGGAATGGATGCAAATAAATTTTGTATAAATTCCTTATCATCAACATTAGGTGCATAAACATTTATCAAAATCATTTTACAGTTAGATAAGTCTCCCATGACCATCACATATCTCCCTTCAGGATCCAATACTACATCTGATGCTACAAATGGTACTGTTCTATGTATGAGAATTCCCACCCCTCTAGTTTTCTTTGTAAAACTAGAATGGAACATTTGGCCAGTCCAGTCTTTTGCAGTCGGAACTG